>NC_047504.1:6022037-6072037 GCF_902827115.2 Pseudochaenichthys georgianus
GCCGACAGACACTTCAATCACCAGCAGTGTGTGAGATCAAATCAGCGCCACACAGAAATCCTCGAGTCGAATGCCGTCATATTTGACAAATAGAACACAGCTTCAGATGACAAATCTTAAAGTGGGCACACACACACACACACACACACACACACACACACACACACACACACACACACACACACACACACACACACTGTTGCTAGAAGTTACACCAAGCAGTCAACCTACTTTCTTCCTCCTATTCCTCCCCCCTCATCTCCTCCTGTCTGGCTCAGCCTCCACCTACATTTCACGCTCAATCTCATGAACAAACATATCTGTGTCAGGTTTAAAAATGCAACAGCAATAGCGTTAAATAAAACCAAAGCAAAATACATTTCAGGGAACAAAAGATAGCTGTTGCTACCGACAGATGTGTCATTCACCTGACCTTGAGAGAAGATGAACCCACTGTTGGGATTGCAGGAGAAACCATTACTTAAAGCGAGGAAACCATAACATGTTTCTAATTTCTTACACTTTGTTAACAATTTTTAAATGTATGAGATTTCCCAGCATAAAAGCCATTTGATTTATTAATGATCAAATCCCAAAATATCTACTGAATGTCGACACATTTTGTGTACAGTGATGTCATTTCTGACCAGTCTTTGTTGTCACAGATCTGAGATCAGTCGCCTACATCCTCCATTAACGCTGCCTCCTCCCGTCTGCCGCTCTCATCTTTATCTATCAGCCCATCGATCCGTCCCTCCCTTTTACTCCCCAGGCCCTTTCCGTCTGCACTCTCAAATGAATTGTCCCCTTACTCAAACCTCCTCCCAAATCATTTTTCCATCTCCTTTTTGTTTGTACCTCATTCCCTTTCTTCCCCCCCCCCCCCCCCTCCTCCCACAGGGCTTTATTGTTACATTTCTAATGTAAATCATTTCCCCTTTGTAATTTCACCATCCTCTATGTCCCTCTATCCATTTTCTCCAGGGTCAAGTCTCTCCCCCTTTTTTCTTCTTCTCACCCCCCCCTCCCTTCTTTCTCTCCCCCTCATCTCCTTTGACTCCATCGCTCCTCTCAGTGAGTGGAGCCCCCAGAGACCCCGTTCTATTTGTAGCAGCAGGACGAGGAATGGGAAATTATGTGGCAGGCAGACAGGGGAATAACCACAACACACACACACACACACACAGGGCATGGTGGAGAAAAGGGTATGCATGGGCCCAAACACATCAAATCCTTTTGGTGGATGCAAATCAAGCTTCAAAGCAGCAGCAGCAGCAGCACATAAACACCATGTTACTTGTTGGACACAAGAACATAACTGTAACTTTTATTTATTGTATATCTTTTCAATCATTTCGTTGTTTTTGAATTTGTATCTGCAATGTTCACTTGGAATCAAACTGGATTTTGTTGCTTTACATATCTTGGTTGTTAGTTGTTTTGCAGTTATTTACTGTTAGGAACCTTACAGACGCACGACTCAAAAGAAAGTTTGTTCAAAATAGTTTTTACTTTGGAAAAGTATAAAGTTCAAACAAAAAATCACTCCTAAGAGGCAAAACGTAGCAAAGCAAATTACAAACTAAATAAACTTGACTATGGTCACAAAATACAATAATCTCTTTGCGAGACAAGCTGGCTCTCTAAATGGCACAAGGCACAAGACGAACTGGCACAGGACAAAGGGAGACAGGACTATTTATACATGAGGTAAGGGGGAACAGGTGGAAACAATCAGGGGCGGGGCAGACACTGACGATGGCGGGAAAACACACAAAGGGAGGAAGTAAGGGGACCTGAAATGAGACCAGAGGTAAGTACAAAATAAAACAGGAAGTGCAATGACAGGACTAGACAGGTGAACAAAAAGACTTTACTAAACATAAATCTAACCTGGGCTATGAACTACACTTGAAAAAATAACATGAACCTGATTAACATGACATGAACAATTTAGCAGACATGACGGGATGTTACAGTACCCCCCCCCTCCCTCTAGGGACGGCACCTGACGTCCCCCGATCAAAATCTTTAATCATGGCCGGATCAACAATGAAACTCGCTGGGATCCATGCTCTCTTCTAGACCGTACCCATCCCAGTCCACAAGGAACTGTCTTCCTCGCCCTCGCTTACGAACTGCCAGCAGTCTCTTTACAGCGTAGACGGGGCCTCCTTCTACCATCTGGGGGGGTGGAGGGGGTTTAGAGGCGGTTACCAATGAGCTCTCCCTGACTGGCTTGATCTTGCCAACATGAAACGTTGGATGGACCTTTAATAACCTGGGTAGACGTAACTGCACAGACACCGGGTTTATCATCTTCGATATCGGGAATGGACCAACAAACCTTGGCGCTAGCTTTCTCGACATGACGTGGAGGGGTAAGTTCTTGGTAGCTAACCAAACTCTTTGTCCAGGCCGATACGGTGGAGCAGGTCTCCGGCGTCGATCCACCACCTCCTTCATCCGGCTGGTACTGCGCAAGAGAGCCCAACGAGCACCGGCCCAGATCCGGTGAAACCGACGGACCATAGCATAAGCTGATGGGACCGTGACCTCGGCCTCATTGGCAGGGAACAGAGGTGGTTGGTAGCCGTGCACACACTGGAACGGTGTGAGTCCTGTTGCAGAAGTGGGCAGCGTGTTGTGGGCGTACTCCACCCACATCAGGTGCTTGCTCCAGGATGCCTGGTTCTGGGAGACCAGGCAGCGCAAACAGGTCTCTAGCTCCTGGTTAATGCGCTTTGACTGGCCATTCGACTGGGGGTGATATCCTGAGGAAAGACTCACGGTGGCTCCAAGGAGATGGCAGAACTCCTTCCAGAAACGGGAAATTAACTGTGGGCCCCCGGTCTGACACAATGTCCCTGGGAAAACCATGAATGCGAAAGACATGACGTAACATGACCTCTGCCGTTTCCTTGGCAGAGGGAAGCTTGGGTAGTGCAATAAAATGTGCCATTTTACTAAATCTGTCCACCACCGTCTGATATCGGTAGTCGAGATGTGGGACCATGGCCGATGAGGAACAGGAAGTGGCTGCAGCAACCCCATCTGTGCTTCAGTGGAGGTCTTGTTCCTGGCACAGACAGTCCAGGCCGCAACATATTCTGCCACCTGCTTCCTCATAGCCTGCCACCAGAAACGTTGCTTGATCATGAAGGTTGTGCGTTTCACTCCAGGATGACAGGTGAGCATAGACGTGTGAGCCCAGTGTATTACCTGTGATCGAACGGAAACAGGGACAAACAACCTATTTCGTGGGCAACCCCTAGGTGCCGGGGTCTCACCATTTGCTTGCTTCACCACTGATTCTATTGGCCATGAAACTGCTCCAACCACACGGTTAGGTGGAAGGATGCTCTCGGGCTCTTTGGCAACAGGTTCAGGATCGTACAAACGTGACAATACATCAGGTTTAACATTCTGTGTGCCTGGTCTGTATGACAATACAAAATGAAACCGATTAAAAAACAATGACCTTCTAGCCTGGCGTGAGTTCAGTCTTTTGGAGTTCTTAATGTATTCCAGGTTTTTATGGTCAGTCCAAACTAGAAATGGTTGCTCAGCCCCCTCCAACCAATGACACCATTCCTCCAAAGCTGTTTTAACTGCTAAAAGCTCCTTATTCCCCACATCATAGTTCCTTTCTGCAGTTGTCAACTTACGTGAAAGGAACGCACATGGGTGTAGCTTGTTGTCATGGACAGATCTTTGGGACAGCACCGCCCCAATGCCATCGTTGGAGGCATCCACCTCCATGATGAATTGTCTCCGTGGGTCGGCCACTGTGAGGATTGGGGCAGTCGTGAACAGTTTCTTGAGCTTCTGGAAAGCTTCATCCGCCTGTATATTCCACTTGAACATGACATGGGGAGAGGTTAAAGCATGTGAAGATGCTGCAATGCCACTAAAGTTTCTTATAAACCTCCTGTAGAAGTTTGCAAAGCCTAAAAATTGTTGCACCTTTTTCCTGTTGGTGGGAGATGGCCAATTGGCCACTGCACTGACCTTCTCTGGATCCATCTGGATTTGGTTGGCCGAGATGATGTACCCCAGGAAGGAGACGGTCTTGAAGTGAAACTCACACTTTTCAGCCTTGCAGTAGAGTTGATTCTCCATCAGGCTTTGCAGTACCTGGCGGACATGATGGGTGTGGGTCTCCTCATTGGGTGAGAAGATCAAGATGTCATCGAGATAAACGAATACAAACTTGTTGAGATAATCCCTCAGCACATCGTTGACAAATGACTGAAAAACTGCCCGAGCATTGCATAATCCAAATGGCATGACTAGGTACTCATAGTGACCACTGGGAGTGTTAAAACCGGTCTTCCACTCATCCCCCTCTCGTATCCTAATGAGATGGTAAGCGTTTCTCAAGTCCAGTTTGGTGAATAGTTTTGCATCCTGAAAAAGTTCAAAGGCTGAAGACATGAGAGGGAGTGGGTATCTATTTTTAACTGTTATTTCATTAAGGGGACTATAGTCAATGCATGGACGGAGGGTACCATCTTTCTTATCGACGAAGAAAATCCCAGAGGCCGCTGGGGAGGAGGATGGTCTGATGAGTCCAGTTTTTAGAGAGGAGTCAATATAGGACTTCATAGCCTCCCTTTCCGGTGCAGATTGAGAGTAAAGTCTCCTTTTAGGGATCTGAGAACCAGCCAACAGGTTAATGGGACAGTCATAAGGTCGGTGGGGAGGTAGGGACATGGCCCTAGTTTTGTTAAATGCTTCCTTTAAGTCCTGGTAACACAAGGGCACTTTAGTCAGGTCGGGATAATCTGAAATGGAGTCAGGCTTATGAGTGCGTTTGTCTTGTTCCTTTTCAGGTTCTGTGGAGAACCTAGGAAGGTCTGAACAGGCAAGCCTACAGCCTGGGCCCCAGTCCTTAACCCTCCCTGATCGCCAGTCAATGATCGGATTATGTTTGATCAGCCATGGATAACCCAAAATCAAGGGGTGTAGTGCAGAGTCAAATAACTGGAATTTCATTTCCTCTATGTGTGTATTGTCAATGGTTATTTGGACAGGTTCAGATACATGGGTTATTTTAAATACTAACTTGCCATCTAAGGCACTGGCAGTAACAGGGGAAGTCAACATAACAGTCTTGATGCATAGTGTCTTTGCCAAACTCCAGTCCATCAGACTTTCGTCGGCACCTGAATCGACTAATGTCCCTACAGTAATGTCTTGGTCACGCACTTGAATATGTACCATGGTCAATGAACGTGGAGGGAAATCAGTTGCAGAGAATTGGCTCACCAGCGCCCTCCGTCGTGCCGATGAGCCCCTCCTTTTACTGGGCAAGAAGACACCACGTGACCCTGATGCCCACAGTAGTAACAGCTTCCTTGTTGGACTCGGCGCTGTCTTTCTTCTGGAGAGACCTTGGCTCTGCCCAGCTGCATGGGTTCCTCCGGGGCAGCCGAGGGCGCTGGTTCCTTGGGCGAGGCTGAGGAAGGTGGACTGGAGCTCCATGGGTGTCGAAAGGCAGGTGAGTGCCCCATGTGGCTCGGAGGTCGTGCACTGGTTCTGATTCTCTCCTTCTGCCTTTCATGAAGCCTGTTATCAATGCGAATTGACATGGCAATGATGGAATCAAGATCTGTGGGTAGTTCATGGGGTGCCAACTGGTCCTTTATATAGTCTTGTAGACCATTCATGAAGGCATCAATTAAAGCAGGGGTGTCTGCTGCTAGAGTAAGAAAATCTATTGCATAGTCTGTCACTCTCTGTTGTCCCTGTTTGATCTATGACTCGTGAGGCTTCTCTGGAAGGTGATGAGTGATCAAACACACGGCTTAGGGTCTGGGTAAACATGTTCAGTGACTGACATATGGGCGAGTTTCTTGACCACTCGGCTGTAGCCCAAGCAGCGGCTCTACCAGACATGTGGGACAACATAAAAGCTACCTTAGCTTGGTCCGAAACAAAGGCAGCAGGGTTATGAGCAAAATGTAGTTCACACTGTACCAGAAAGGGTCGACAGTTACCAAAGTCCCCGGAAAACCTCTCCGGAGGAGCCAGGCGAAGCGTCGATCCAGGTGGGGTGGTGTGATCCGAAACAACAGCAACAGACGGTGGACCTGGCATTGCTGGAGTAGTTGCAGAGGAACCGGCTTTGAGGTGTGAGAGAACTTGCTGCATTTGAAGTGCCAGGTGATTTACTTGGTTGGTTACAGCTGATTGGAATTCATCCTGACGATCCGTGAGACCAATCATTCCTTGGTTGATGGAAGACAGCTGTTCAGCATGGAGGGTTAGCTTAGCATCCTGCGCTAACACATCGGCCTTGAAGGAACCGGAGTCGGCCGAGTCCATTTTTTGGCCAGTTCGTTCTGTTAGGAACCTTACAGACACTTGGACTCAAACGCACGACTCAAAAGGAGGTTTGTTCAAAATAGTCTTTACTTTGGAAAAGTATAAAGTTCAAACAAAAAAATCACTCCTAAGAGGAAAACCGTAGCAAAGCAAATTACAAACTAAATAAACTTGACTATGGTCACAAAATACAATAATCGCTTGGCGAGACAAGCTGGCTCTCTAAATGGCACAAGGCACAAGACGAACTGGCACAGGACAAAGGGAGACAGGACTATTTATACATGAGGTAAGGGGGAACAGGTGGAAACAATCAGGGGCGGGGCATACACTGACGATGGCGGGAAAACACACAAAGGGAGGAAGTAAGGGGACCTGAAATGAGACCAGAGGTAAGTACAAAATAAAACAGGAAGTGGATTGACAGGACTAGACAGGTGAACAAAAAGACTTGACTAAACATAAATCTAACCTGGGCTATGAACTAAACGTGAAACAATAACATGAACCTGATTAACATGACATGAACAATTTCGCAGACATGACGGGATGTTACATTTACAGTAAAGAGAGAATGTGACAGTGCAGCGCAGTAATCCTGTCACATGACAAACAGTCACATTACAGCACGAGGTATTTCTCCCTGCGAGTGAGAACAGCTCACTGTGTGTGAGAAGCTGGTGCAGGCACTAATTAGAAAGTTACATACCCCAACCATGTGTGTGTGAGAAAGAACGAGGTTTGATACGGTACATGTGACACATTGTGCGGTTCCTATATGTGCCCGTGATACATTTTTAAAACTTCAAACCAGCCATGTGTGGAAGAGAGAGACAGGGAGGAAAGGCTTTGCATATCGTATGTGTATGAGAGCTAAACGGCAAAGAGTTTTATGGTTAAAGCCATGTTGTGCATGTGTGTGCGTGAGCGAGAAAGAGGGGGTGAGGTTAATGTAATTTCTTTAGCGACAGTAAGTGTCTTTACATTCAAATTAGGAAGATCTTGGTTGATACTGACGAGCTAGGCTAACTAGGCTAGCCTCATTTTTCCTGCAAATCTTACATGAAACACGTATTCTGCCTCAGGGTGTCAGAGAGAAATGTGAATCTCACTAAAGTATGAACACATTTGGTGTCACAACTGATTGGTTATTGGATTCCTTCCACTTTCATGCTGACATTTGATTGGTTGTGGCTGCTTACCCAGATTGAAGCAGCTCATGGCTTCGAGGAAAGCAAGGACTGATATCCCACCTGACCTGAGCCCCTTTTCTATCCCTCTACCTCCCTACCTCTGTCCTTGTTGTGTTGCGTATAGAGGGCAACATTTCCTGCAACTATTTTGAAGACATCTGAATAGTTTTTTGTCCAGAAGACGATCCTCAGCATCAGTCAAATTGAAAATGTCTGGTTGCTTTCCATTTGAATTACAAGATGCTTCTGATTGTCCTCTCCTCTTCCTGCTCTCTATCTTCCTCCATTCCCACTTTCTCCTCTCTCCTTTTAATTTCCTCCTTTCCTCCCACTATCCATCTCTGCATCTTTCACCTCTCCTTCTACCTCCAAATATCACATTTTCCTTATCTCCCCCCTCCATCTTCCATCTTTCATTAGCTTTTTTACCAAACTAAGGGACTACATTTCAGCTGACCATATTTACACAACCTAAACAGCTTCAATACTGACAGCTACATTTCATTGCTGTTTGATCCAGATCTTTAAGTTTGAAGCCTTTAAAGCTTATGCATTTCCTTAAGGAGTTCGGGTTACTTTATTTATGAACGTCTTTTCTCATGTATCGTATCCTAGTTCAGCTGTGCACAGAAATAGGTTTTACAGCAGCTTACATGACCACTTTGACAGCATCAGGTGGGAGAAAAGGTGAGAGAAATGGTCAAATCTCCTTTCTCCACCTGAGCCCAGATGGATTTAATGATGAGGTGTGTGTGTGTGTGTGTGTGTGTGTGTGTGCGCGCGCGTGTGTAGCCTATATGTCTATATCTAGCTGTCTGTATCTAGTGTCTATATCTAGCCGTCACACCAGCATGGCAACATTTCACAGTGAAATCCATCCATTCCAACGGATCTGTTTTCTTAGAGAACCAAGTGAACTTTAGCCCACTAACTTTAGCCCACTAACTTTATCCGGAGACCATTTTTTTTAATTCACAATAAGATGTATTAATAAAGAAAGTACCGTACATTGTACAAGAGCTTTGCAACATGTCGCTAATAGGAGTTCTAATTTCTCCGTCCCTTGAAATTGACGTAAATATGTATAGAGGAATTCCATTGTGACACTCTCTTGTGTGGCCAAACAAAAAGCAAAGTGACATTGTGTGTGTGTGTGTGTGCGTGTGTGTGTGTGTGTGTGTGCGCGTGCTATTCCAGCGCCACAGTGCTCCCCTATATATAAACGCAGACAGATTTTTGATAACGTGCCAGTAAAGCTTTTTCGCCAAGGCCTTTTGTCAGCTCAGGTATACTAAGTGCTCTCACCCTCTCTTCATTACTTTCACTCAGCGCTGCTCGGTCCCCTGTCCCTTCACGCCGCCCCAAACCCCCCCCACCCCACCTCCTCCTCTTCCTCCTCGGCCTTCACCACAAGCAACCCCTCCTCTTCTCCACCTCCTTTTGGCAATTATTTTCATCCTGCCCTCTGTCCTTGTAGCATTATCAGAGATGCTTCATAGCCACCAAACCTCTCCTGATCTCACTTTAACTTGTCTCTGTCGGTTTTTCCCCACTTTTATCCATTATTAACTTTGTTTTTTTAAACACTCTTCCTTGCTTTTTCATGTCTTCCCTCTTTCCTTTTGCCTTCCCTTCCATCTGCCTGTCTTTTTCTTCCGTCCTTGCTCCTTCTAAGTGTTCCCTTAAGGCCCTGTCACACTGTCCCGAAATTGACACCCGATGGACACACGATAAAGGAAATGTTCAAATTCGGCTGTGATCGTAGCAACATCGGGCCATTCGTGAGGTTATCTAAGCCATCGTATGACCGCCGGTGGAGTTTCTCAGGCTCCGGCAGCAACTTCGTGAGCGGCATCTTCGTAAGGCACTCGTGAGGGCATCTTGTCAAATCGTGTCATCTTCGTGTTATCATCGGTGCATTCGCCCTCACTCTGATCGGGGCGAATGCCCGATGGCACCGAGGATAACAAGATGCCCTCACGATGGCCTTACGAAGGGCAAAATTGACACACGAATTCAACACGAAAATGAACCTTCGCAAGGTCCTTCGGCAATTTTTTGGCATGCCAAAGATTTTGCCTCCGCTCACGAAGTTGCTACCGGAGCCTGAGAAACTCCACCAGCGGTCATACGAAGGCTTAAGATGCCCTCACGAACGGCCCGATGTTGCTACGATCAGAGTTGGGTGTAACGCGTTACAAGTAACGCGTTACTGTAATAATATTACTTTGTCGGTAACGGAGTAGTGTAACGCGCTACTTTTATAATCCAGTAATCACACTACAGTTACTAACATTGCCCCGACACGCGTTACTTCGTTACTTTCTAAAATCAGTCATAATCAAACCTCAACAAACACCTGCAAAGAACACATGCTAGGTGAAGCTAACGCACATAGCTGTAGTTTATTTATATCACACACACACACACACACACACACACACACACACACACACACACACACACACACACACACACACACACACACACACACACACACACACACACACACACACACACACACACACACACACACACACACACACACGTAGTTCTTCTTCTCTGTTTTCCGGTTGTTGCTTGTTTTGAATGACGAATACACACTACCGCTGCCTGCTGGTAAGGAGAGTTATTGCCACTCACGCATGCGCAGTTCGTACGTGCTCGGCTGAAGTCTGGCTCCAGTGCAACACATGGCCAACACGCAGGAGAACACGCTGACGCAACAGCGTGAGCAGAGATAGACTGCGCAAAATATACAGATAGCAGGAGACAGAGGACAGCCACGGTCAGATAGCAGGAGACAGAGGACAGCCACGGTCAGATAGCAGGAGACAGAGGACAGCCATGGTCAGATAGGAAAACATTCAGGAGCTATCTGGATCAGTCTTATGCGACAATGGAAACTGAACTAAAGAGAACATTTGAAACTTTAGCAGTCTGCGTGATCTGCCTGTAGGGAGGGGCGGGCCGGCCCTGCGAGTAAAGTAACGAGTAAAGTAACGAGTAAAGTAACGAATTACTTTATGTAGATAGTAACGAAGTAGTGTAATATATTACTTTTTTTAAAAGTAATATGTAATATGTAATATATTACTTTTTTTTAGTAACGACCCCATCTCTGGCTACGATCACAGCCGAATTTGAACATTTCCTTTATCGTGTGTCCATCGGGTTGTTTTATTGCACAACAAAATCATGTAAATATATTATGTAAATAACCCAATTTGTGTTCTGTGAAACTAAAAAGGATATAATATATTATTTTGAAGGACAGTTGACAGGAAATTGTTGTTGTTATGGAAACAACATTACGGAGAAAACGTAATATTTTCTACATATAAAGACGGAGAAAGTAAAGAACAAAGTCTGAAGATATCAGTACAGTATCATAGTACTGTAACATAATTGTTTTTGGTACTTTCATTGCAGTTTTATGTCTTAAATGTAATGTAAATGTTGCCTTCGTGTGTGGTTCGGGGCCATCTTCGTGCGAAATTCACAATTCCATATTCGTGTGTCCATCGGGTGTCAATTTCGGGACAGGGTGACAGGGCCTTTAAGGACATCACACCCTTTTTCTTTCCTTTTCATTCTCTCTTTCTCCTAACTTCAGTCCATTTTCCTTCATCTTCCTCCTCCTTTCATCATCCTCACATCCTTCCTGCTATATCCTTTGATTAATCCCATCCCTCTCGTTCCCTTCAACCTTCCTTCCTTCCCTTAAATTGTCCCCTTGCTTTCTGTTTTTACCTTCACTTTCTTTTATGTGTTCATGCTTCCTTAATCCCACCATCATTCTTTTTCATTGCCTCTTTCCTACCCGGCCCCCTCCCTCTTTATCTCCCTTATCCCATCTTTCCTTCAACTTTCTATCCTTTTTTTATCATCTTTTCCTCCTTCTTTCACATCATTGTCCTAATTCCTTACGCCTTCCATTTTAATACCTTCCTTCCTCCTGTCCTCACCTGCTCCTTTGTTCTCCATTTAATCAACATGGGCTTGTGGTAAAGGCAGTGATATAAAATGTCAAATCAAATGATATGTTTCTGGTGGCTCTGTCTCTCGTCCCAGGCCCATTTGTGATTTTTTTCGCATTTCATTTTTATCTACAATATTGCATTTATTCACGATTGTTCCCTCTGTTACTTTGTCACGTTCTTCTTCTCTTTACCAATTTCTCTGTCATACATCACTTTAACCTTTGGTCTTTTCTCCGCCTTCTGTTTTCCAGACTGGCAGGTTGCTACGCTGGCCCTGTTGCTAGGGGGTGGAGCCCTGGTGCTGATGTCATTCCTGGTCGCTCTGGTTGCCGTGTGCATCGGCACGAGACGACGATTCTACGCACCCGTCGCTTCCATGCTTTTCGCTGCAGGTCAGCACGCACACACACACACACACACACACACACACACACACACACACACACACACACACACACACACACACACACACACACACACACACACACACACACACACACACACACACACACACACACACACACACACACACACACACACACACACACACACACACACACACACACACACACGCGCACACACACACACACACACACACACACACACACACACACACACACACACACACACGCACACACACACACACACACAATTAACTGCTGTCAATACACACTCAGCAGGTCTGGGTCTGAGGCACTCACTTAATTAGCCAATTTAGACAAGGTGATAGGAAGGTTGAAGGTATCACATTGAAAACTGACATGCATTTAAATGATAATCCTTATTTATTAAATGTGCACACAGACCACACTACACACACTCAGGCTTACACACACTTTTTTCTTCTCTCCCTCAAACTCATTTAGAGAAAATCCTATTTTTACAAGTCGGGTCAGAGCGGAGAGTCATGCCTGTCCCTTTAATTTCCCCCGCCAGCCCAAATCTCAAGTTGGACGACTGACAAGTTTCCTCCTTTTTCTTCTAACCTCCCGGAATAATTGGAAATTGTATTTATTTTTAGACGTGTTTGATTTTCCAAAGCTGGATGTGTTGCCTTCTGAATGTCACTGAAGGGAAAAAACAAGGAGACAATCTTATTTAAAGGGCTGGCGTTGGAAAATTCAGAAGCTGTGTGATTTCTCAAAGAGTCTTCTTATCCTGGAAATACTTTCAATGGATCTATACAAAGTAAAAATGCTTAAAGCAGATTGGATATAAACATGTTTATGTGTGTTACATAGGATTGATATGTTAAAAAGTCCCTATTGTGACTTTTGGGGTTTCCATTTCCTTATATTGTTGAATATTCAGGGTTGAAGGTGGAAAAAACAAGCGCCAAAAAACACAAAAATAAGACACAAAGTTGTTGTAGCTGGATTTTGTTTTGCATAATCATAACAGCACATCATAAAACTTTAGAGAAGGATTTTAGTTAGCATTAACTTTGATGCAATTAAATCAATATTTAAAGCATTCAGCTTCATTTTAGAGGGAGCAAAACAGGGATAGAATCTATGAATACTAACAAACAAACGCACAAAAAACCCTAGCTGTCAAAATAAAGTTGTTTTGCCGTGATGGAACACAAACAACATCTGTAAAAGACATTTTAAAAGCGGAGCACAGAGGCAAAGTGTGTTGAATGGACTTTAAAGAGAAAAGATGGATCACATACACTTTTCTTGACAACTAACTACTTCTTTAAAGCTGCATTGCACACAATCTGTGGTAATGTTCGCGTGTTTTTGGATGTTATGTAACCCGTGTTAGTTTTTTTGTTTGCGTTCCCACAAGATGAATTCCCTTTGAAGAAACAACTATTCATGTGTTCTCCTTTATTCCACTGCCATCCAACCCCCCCTCCTTTTTACATATCTATCTCTCATCCCCCTCGTCCATCTTTTCCCTCATCTCTTCATCAAACTCGTCCTGTGTCCTTGGAGCCTGCAGTCCACCTCTGTCTCTTCCTCCTGTTCCCCCCTCCTCCCTCAGCCCTGCTCCTTGCCTCCTGCCTGATCCAGTTTGATTTATTTTGTTTTTCAAAGCTGTGCTAAATTAACTAAACAGAGCTAAATGAAATTCCCCCGAGGCTCTTCACGACTCAGTCGATGCTAATTTCTGCTATTTCTCTAGAGTTTCTCAAGTGTTTGTACGTGACTGCTAACAAATGTGAAGTTAAGTACAGCTGACCAATCAGAAGTTGTCTTTTTCAGGAGGGGCCTTAGAGACAGGGGCTAAAACACTGTGTATCTGACAGAAGGTCAATACAGATAGAAAGTATGAGAAAAAGAACGTGTTTCTTTTAACATTACAGCACGTAAACATATTCTTGTTCTGTCCATTATATATATGTTTCCTTTAATAAATGACACGTATGGTCTTCCTGTCCCCTCCAGTGGTCCTGCAGGCCTTCAGCTTGGTCCTCTACCCCATCAAGTTCGTCCAGAGCATCAACCTGAGAATCTACCACGAGTTCAACTGGGGCTACGGCCTGGCCTGGGGGGGGACCATCTTCTCCTTCGGCGGGGGAATCCTCTACTGCCTGAACCCCAAGAACTACGAGGAGTATTACTAACTCCAAATCAAGCTGAGAACGTAAGGTGTTCGAGGGGGAAAACGGCTCATCTCCCATGAACTGTAAAGAGTACTATAAACCATTTTTTAGCCGATAACTATATTTCAATGAACCCTGGGGGCAATTGAAGGGGTTAAGCTGGTTGTCAAGGATTTATTTTCTTGCCTCGGTGAACAGAAGTGAGGCTGCATATTGGAACCAGCCCTAATGTCACCAGATGTATCATGGGGAGGGGTCATACTACACCTGCAGTAAAAAAGGATAGCAACTATCAGCCCCACTTATTGATTCTGTCGTCGAGGAAACATGAGTGGCTTTTTACGCACGTTTCCCACACATGCACATGCAACGGAACGTGTATCTTCACCTGTCATCATCCAATCCTCCATCAGTGCATCATTAGCTTAGCACTTTTTCTTCATCTGGAGTACACTTTCACAAGGACACGGAAGAGGATCTACAGTTTTAACTTTTCATAAGACAGATTGGTGGAGGATACAACAAAGACACCGGCTCAATATTCTGTCATCGACCGTCGTCTGTAACCGAGGCAACCGACACGGAGCTGTCATGATTGATTAGCCTCGGCCAGAGGTGTGAGACGGGCTTGCGTACACCACCGGCAGATCTCCCAGCGGGGGGGGCTTGAGTGCACATCAATAGTTTAAGAAAGTGGAATAATGTGATTATGCATTGAGCTGAAGAGAATTCACAAAAACACCTAATTTCATAAATGTAAATTGCCAGCTTAGAAAGAAAATGTGGGCAATTTGTAGCTGTTAGTCAACATGGTGGCATTTGAGTTTAGAGCAGAATCCAAAATCACTTCCTTTTTATTACCAACTGCAGTCTGAGTCAACTATGAGTGTGTGGCTCTGAAGTCATTGTTGTCAAAATGCACTAACCCAACTTAAAATCACATTCATAGAAAACTGATAACATTGTTAATGTAATTGTTGGAGTGTAAATATGGATGGAGAAGTAAACACTGTACTTCTATACACATTTTACTTCCCAAAGAAGCAGGTGATAACGCATATGTTTAGCTTTCACTGTGCAAAAACCTATTTCCATTTCCTGTGGAACCCGTGACCTCCATTCTTCATTCATTCTGTCATTTAAAACGCGCACAGGGAGCCGAATGCAAAACAAGACTCCTCCAGGTGACATTTCGGAGATTCAAGCGACATTTTGTCTGCGCCCTCCATTGTGGCATCTTCTTCCGAGGAGCTGTCTAGAAACCATGACCCAAAAATAGGATCCAGGCCGCCTCCCCCGCCACTTTAACAAATGAAGAGCTGTGCGGCTGTCCATTTATTCCATATAAATGCCACAATGATGTTGGTTGTCCCCGGTTGATGAGTTCTGCCTGTCACCACAACAGCATTGCTTCTAAAAGCAGCTCATTTGAGCAATAACTGATTTGCCAAAAGGATTTGTTGAAGCCCCTTACTCTCACTTTAAAAGCCTGTCCAGACTCCCATAGACCTCATGCTGTAAATTCACAGTGTATATTCTAGTACATAGTATTAAACTGGTGGATGTCAAATGAAAGTAGGGTCTTCTGGGAAGAAAAAACTCCTGCTTGTAAGTGGATTTTTTTTTAGCACCGAGTAAAACAGAAGCACTTATTCCTTAAGTTATAACAGCTTTTCAGCATGAGACCCTGCTCTTCAGTATTTCAGCAGTTGATCAGTATTGAATACTGAATGATCACAGATTAGTGACGGTGTTTTTGCTACCTAGAAACGTCTCTGTGCTTTGGTGGAGTAGAGAAGCATTCGGCATTAACACTGTAACAGACCTGGGTTAAAATATACACTAACACTTTACGTTTACAATATCCACTGGCCCTCTTCCATGGGTATAACACTGATATGTGATGAACTGAAACAGCTATTGATTCAGTCTGATGCTACAGCACTTTTATTCTCACTTTAGACACAGTCAAAGGGAAAGAAATCCCCAGACAGAGTTAAGATGTACAGTTTTATTTTGCCAGGTAGTTTAACATTATACATCTGCTGTTATTAATACATCCAAGATTCAAAGTGACAATACTACAGCACTTACATAAAACAAAAATACCTTAACTTCTCAAAGCTGCATGTTTTGAGTCTCTGATTCTAAAAGACAAAGCAAATATGTTTGCACCAGTTTCGAAAATGACCTACATGCTTTGATTTGTAATGAAGCACTTCCATGTGGTTGAGGATGGAAATAATATCCAGGCTGGTATGTTCATGTGGAACAAACACAGAACAAGCCTTTAATATGTTCTACCCATGATTAGATTGTATGTTTTAGCCCAGGTCTGACTTGTAGTTATTAGCATTTGTTTGGTTATTCATTTACTGATGAAAAGTAGACACTCATCTCCCAGTATAATGGAGAAAAACACTGTCTAATGATGTGCATAGGGATTTAGGAAGTGTGTGTGAATGACAGAAAGAGTGTGTGTGTGCATGTGTGTTGGCATGTTTTAGATGCCATTGTAGCGATGTCAGTAATCAGCATTTATCTCTTTGTACGTTGGCACATTAAAGCACTAACCAGAATGTCTCTGCATGACTCTGTGTCTCATTTTGTTGTCACATCCTGTGAGCGTTGAAACGATTATTGAACTTTTAGTATTATTTACCGAACCAGGATTGTTGTAAGCTAAATTCAACACAATAAACCCTTTCATAATCGACTGTAGTTCAGGTATAAGACCTCTCAGAAAAAAAGAAAACCACCACTAAGATAGACATTTTTAAATATGTTGTATTGTTTTTTACCATGAGTATAAATGATTATTAATATGGTGATGTACGTGGTGCATTCAATGTCCGAAGTCAACACTAGTTTCCCTCCAAATTAGCAAAATACATTTTTAATTTATGTATATTTCTAAGTATTCCTGTTGTTTGATGGATTTGCTTGCATTCAAAATAAACCGGTGGTGGTATTCATTCTTCTGTTGGGTGCCATTAAAGCAGAAGAAGTGGGTGCAAGGATATAAAGTAAGTAGACTGTGTTACCTTGTCACATCGATATATTACCTTTTTCACTTTTTAAAAGGTGGAGGGAAACTTGTTATTGATGCCATGGCGTACTGAGAGCTCAGGGAACACCTGTACATCACTGCAAGGATATAAGACTTGAGATACAAATGATATCAAGGAGTGTTGAATCTTTCCAAGATTCAATGGCCTAGTTAAGACTTGTAATGTAAAATCTGTGCTTATACTGCCCTCTGCTGTCCACACTCTGACATGACCACCCAGAGAAACAGATTTTCAGAATGTAGCGGTGCAACCACTACATTAAGTTTACTTAAAAACATCAGGATACAAACACTATTTCCCCATAATGCAACACTTAAAGTAAATGGCAGAAGATTGACTTATCAGAAACAAAACAAACTCATTAATTGATCTTCTTTTTGTGATCTTATATTGACATTTAAAAGTGTCCGTGTTACACTAATTCTATTTTCAAAAGCAGTTAGACCATCAGATTTCAGGTTGCTGTTGTACTGGAAGCTCCCTAGCAATGTACATTATGATGACATCACAGAAGTGGGTGTGGTTACAGGTGCACCAGGCTTTGAGTGAGTGAAAAAAGGTAATTATCCAACAGAATATGAAAGTGAAGGCAATGTCAACAAAGCACAAGTGTTCCTCTAAATATATCTCCTCCCCAAGCCCAGCAGGGGCAGCCCCCCCCACCCCAGACAGCAGTCAGGGGGCCCAGCCGGCTGCTCGGGATGCCAGTCAGTGCCGGGCCTTCTGTTTCTGGAACATTCTCTCACAGCTCCCTGCAGGCTGAGTGTATCTGGGAGTGTGTGGATCATTCTCTGCATCGTCTCTAATAATAGCAGCACCAATGTGCGTAATGGAGCCATTACAGTAACCAAGTCCTACTTTTGAAAAGCCAGGAAACCCAAAGTGGGTATATCAGTTTATCAGCAAATCTAATATTAGTACATGTGTAACGGTGCTGCCATGTAACCACTGTACCCCCCCCACCCCCTACACACACATTCTCTGCACAGTGAATATTAACCATTTTATCATGTTGAAGCTCAAGAATACCAGGCTTGGTTTTTAATGTACACATATTTGTTGCTGAATATGACCGAAATCCATGAACATTAAAATCACAACCAGGGATGGAAAGTAACTAAGTACAGGACTTAAGCACAATATTGAGTTACGTATTTCCAGTTTTGCTACTTTATACCCTTTACAAACTCCTATTTTAGATGTTTTACTCAACTAGGCCTACATGTATCTGACAGTCTTAGTTACTTTATAAATGTTGTTTATTACAAAATATAAATTAACTATAGTAAATACACATATTGACATATACTGTAGCTATAGGCTAAATATAGGTTTATATATGCAACAGCACTATACAAAGTACCTAAAGTTAGCATTTTTAATAATCATAGTCAAGTCACTTATTATTGTAATATTGGCCATTCCTTTTAACCCACAAGGACCCACCGTGACACAGGTGTTACACTTTTGGTAGTTAAAATATATTTTTGTATTTTTTTTTAAATGTTGAATCCAGGACTCAGTATTTCTAACATAAAGTTAAAGCTGGACTCCGTGGTGTTTTGATATACATGTGTTCACGCTGGTTGCCACGCCCACCTGAGGTCAGAGGTCACCCCAGGTCGGTTCACTCCGACCTTTAGCCTTTAGCATGTAGCTCATCTTCCGGAAACAAGCGTCAGCAGCAATGTGTCCGCAGGGTGTCGGGTTTTACGCCCGGGGTCCATTGAACCAGTCTGGGCCCCGAGGAGACCACCTTCTAGCATCCTACTATTTAGAGGTGGGAATGCCCCCCCCCCCCCTCGAACACCTGCTCTGCCCCGTCCACCCGCCTGTCAGAGAGACCCAGCCTTCGTCCTCCACCGGAGCTCCTGTCTTCACATCGGGCAACTTTTGGCTGTTTGTTCTGGATTTGTACTTTGGATCTTTTCCCCATCTCCTGGTGGATTTACCTGTGGGTTAATAACCCCCCCACCTTGTAACTTTTAACACCCGGTGCCCTGTGATCCATGGCGGAGGGTGTGCGTCCCGAGGACTACTGCGACGAGCCGGTGGAGGACGAGTTTGGAGAGATCATCAAGTGTCGATCAGGTAGAACAGCTTCTGTGTGTGTGTGTGTGTGTGTGTGTGTGTGTGTGTGAAAAAAACATATGCTTGACTGCTGAGGATGCTCTGACAACTCCTTAAGGCTAAACACACACTTTGACACACTGTCACCATCACACTGACAGCTGTCACAGGAAGTGGAGTTCTGAAATGTGGATGAGGATGATGATGAGATAAAAAAAAGTTATTTGGGTCCAGTCAGATGATCTTTCATGCCTTTAGGTTGAAACAAGTCCTTCTACTTTTTGAGATTGCTGTGGCAAATGTTGAACTACATTTCCCAGGAGCACTATGTCTTTCCTTCTAAAGAGGATGTTGACACAGGGTTTTGTCAAATCTAAAAACAGCTGATGCCTGTGACCTTGATAGCATTTCTTTGGTAGTCCCTGTGCGTGTGCGTGTGCGTGCACTCAGTGCTCTGTGTATGAGGTTTTAAATTATGGAACGTTAGAAGTAAGGCACTGCCCCCCATAGAGGACATGGGTTAACATACTTCGAAAGACTTAATATGAATATACACTCCTGATGAAGAACAGGAACCATACGTCTCGTTTAATATGATCACTTACTAGACATTGGGTGTAGCTCTCTTATATTTTGTAAGTGACACCCCCATGTGTGTTCCATCACTAGAATGGTATGCTTTATACAGTACATTAGGATTGAAATAGACTGCACGCCTGGTGCTTGAGATGCAGGCCTCAGTGTCAGACCCTAATATGAATGGTCCTGTCTCAGGAGAGTAAACAGTTGGGCTTTGGTCCCAACATAGGGGTTGGGCCCCTTTAAGTTGGATATCATGTTGTGGGGTCGGGCAGTGATTGTTATATAGTTAGAATGGATAACTTTACCAATTTGGGTCAAACTGAAAGCATGTGTTTAGACTAGAAATGTGTGTTTGGTTGAACAGCTAATATGCATCCGAATTCAGGCCTTGTTTGGATACATTTTGGTGTGCAAAGATTACATTACTTTTTCCTGAAAAGGAGTGAAGTTTCAAGAAATGGAAGCGTCCTTTTGACTTCAGAATGTCCATTTTTAGTTTAGTGAAGTCCTCTCTGTCCTTGCTTCTTTGTAAAAATCAGGACCCAATCGTTCCCTGGCTCCTGTCAGTTCCACCTCGCCCAGGCTGAATGTGCTCTGGGTGAAAGTGCTGTTTGTGTGGCCGTGACACTGAACGTCTCGCAGCGTGCTGAGATGAGTTAGAGGCCGCAGAGGTTTGATTTCCCAATATAGCGCTTGTAAATACTGTATGTCCTGGAATGGTCCACCGGGTGGTGAGACACAGAGACTAACAGACTGACAGGCTGACGGAGACAGACAGATGGACAGTGGGCTCAAGGATCTTTTTATACAAATAGAGTAGTACAAGGATGAATGGATTAGAAAAGAAACTGTGGCAGACAAACATTTATGATGCTTAAAAGTGTTGTTCAGAACATAACATATTTACACTTCTTTAATAACTCAGTCCTGCACCACTCAGTGTGCCTGGGGCAGGAACTGCTCCCTCTCTCATTCCCTCTCTTCTTGAGTGTCCTGCCTGCTCAAAAAAAGGGTTAATTAATAAATAAAGCCCCCCCTTCTCTTTCGCACTATTTCTTGTCTCTGTGTGTCTCTCCCCCCCCCCCCCCCCCCCCCCATGTACAGCTGCCGCCTGCTGGGAACACCTCACGCTGTAAATAGCAGTCAGCTGGCCCGATGGAGGTTGTTGTGCGGTGTCGGATAGCCTGGCCTGGGGGGTTACTGTGCCCCCCCCACCTCTCACTTTCTTTCTTTCTTACTGTCCCCTTCCAAACTGCTCTTCCATTGCTTCTCCCTCACCCTCTCCCTCTTCTTGTTACCCCTTTGCCCCCCATTGTATCTCCTCTCTCTGATTTACTTCTCAGTATATCTCACATTTTCTCTTTTGTATGCCCCCCCCCCCACTCCTCATATCCCCCCCATTGTCATATTTGACCACCCACTGTGCTCTTCGTACGGTCCGTCTGTCAGCAGCTAAATCTGTCTGTCTGTCTCTGGTCTGCATAGGCAACACCTCGAACATGCCGTAGTCGAGTGTGTGGTGTAATGTATGCATAAAACATGTCAGTATGTTATTATTGGTACACATAATTACATTATACTATAAGCTAGTATCAGAATAGTAAGTCAGATTTTACACGTCTGAATCCTGATTTAAAAGACAATATGTTACTTAACCTGTTCCTTATGTTTTGTCTCCATAAAGATTCCCACGCACGGTCAGCAATATATTCCTTAGAAAGTGCCGAGTGTGCAGGAGGTCAGTACCTTCTGTTGGCTTCTCCTCTACAGCTGTCTGCCAGCTGTGATCCAGACCAGATTCACTCCTAACATTTAGCGTATTGTTCATTGTGATTTTTATTTTGACAACAGACGGATAGACGACGGTGTTTCCTTGGCTCTGCATTTTTCATTATGATTTGCAATTTATACCAAAAACGCATTCTGTCTTCAGCCAATGACACTTGATTTATCCATCCTCCAGGCTGTGTGTGTGTGTGTGTGTCGGAGTGTGTGTGCATTAATGTGAGTGTGTGTGTGAGGCTGTGGGGGGCTAGATTGGTTTTAAAATGGTAGGATTCATCAACACTGACAACCCTTGATCGTGCGTGTGTCATGTCTTCCTTGTTATCCCGCCCCACAGGTCCGTTACCACTTCACGATTACCCATCAAACCTTTACTAAACCTCCGCTCTTCGCCTTTTCTCTTCGCTCTCCTTCCTTCTCTTTTCTTTCCTCCCTCCTCTCCATGTCTCCTCATTTCATTTCACTTCACTCCTGTGCTCTTCACCTCCTTTGATTTCTCTCCCGTCGTCAGGAAGGGAGGGACTCGGAGAAAAAGTTGCAATTTCATATCCGTCTGCTTCTTCAGCACCAAGGACAGCGCCATAGATTTATCAGTACACATATACATTGAGCGGGTTTCTTTTTCTCAGCAACTTTCAAACATATGTTTTCCAATTAGGACAGAGCGTATGCTGCAAACAAATGACGAGAATGAATGAAATACAATTCTTTATTTCCAATGGAGCCGTCTAAACATCAGTCAGAGTAATGATCAGTGCATCAGACAGACTAACACCCAAACAGACACTGCCCCTTAATTCTCTCTGTTACTAGGGGATGGGGAGGGGGGTGGCAGTTTAACAATGGGGAAAGTATTTTGGTCATTCTACTAACAAGGGTATGGCATCCCCCTTCATACAGTACTACAGTGCTGCTGGGATTAAAGTTGTCCTTTGGCCTTTCAAATCTGTCAGCAGCATGGGTGGGGGGGGGGGGGGGTCATGGGGGACAATGTAGTGAAAACAAGATGGATGCATTCTTAATAAGAATTGAGTCATTATGTTATCCCGCTGTCTCCATATGTTTACAAGACATGAAGATCTCAACCAGCAGAGACAAACACCTCTCCAACCGACCTGTGTCTGGCTGACCGGAGAACAGCTGCACCGTGTTCCTGTCACATGACGGGAATGAGCAATGCTAATTTCTCAAGGCTGGATGAGAAATGGCTTCTGGGAAATAGAATTTTGAAGTGCTTGGGATAGGATTCTAACCAAAGTCGTGCCAAACGCTTAGAGAACACAGGATCAGTTATAGCTCAGAAGTCAAATATTCAACTGGAGAAAAAGGAAGCATCATGAAACAAGATGGAGTTGGCATTTATTCAAGGACACATGTAAGAATAGTTATGAAAAGTGTGTTCAATGGCTGTAACCGAAGCTACACCCGTCAGCATTTTGAGCTAATCATCTTCCCACCTAAATAAATGCTAATTCAGTCCTGTTTCCGAGGTCAAAGAGCACATCGGTAATACGGAAGGAAGCCACCATTTCAAGTTTAAAAACACAACTTTAAAGTCCCAGCTCTGAGTGGGTTTGTCTGCATGGTGGACAGAAGATGGCAGCAGAGGCAGCCGCTGGCTCCGAGTCAGCCCCCAGAGAGACTGTGTGAGGTGCTGGCAATGAAGATGAATGTGTGGGAACAGATCCGCCTGTTCTGGGGAGATTTGAGTCTGGCTCTGTATGAGAGAGGGACAGGAACAAGGTGGTGGAGAAGAAAGGCAGCTGTTGCACGGGTGGTGAAACCAATGACTGAATAATAAAGGAAACACACACTGTCTTTCAATCAGGATGGAGTGGAGGGTTCAGAGGATGATCTGACCCACATGGAGTTTCTGGGTCACGAGAGGCCAGAGGAGGAGGAGTGTGTGGAGGTTATAATGAGTCTGGCAGTCAGAGATCCCACTGGAACTCAGCACACAGACACTTTCTGGGTTAGGAGGACTCACGCCAGGAAAAGTGGGCTTTTCAGAATCAGGACGCACCCCGCTCTCAGGGAAGTGGGCCAACAGCTCGCAGCAGGTCGCCTCTGATGGAGGCGGAGTCACGCTGGGCTGAAGGCAACCGCAAGAAGTCATTCTCCCTGCACATTATCACGCCTCAGCGATGTGTCAAGCCTCTCTTCTCATCCCCGCTCGCAGGCGGTTGATGTGAGGACGCCATGTCTGACACTGTGATTTGTTCGCTGTCTAGAAAGGGATCAGGTGTATGCCGAACCTGGTCAGGCTCAGGATCCTCCCTGGGTTTGCGCTAGTTTGGATTTTTCAATTGTGGATCAACAGTTTTTGTTAACTTCTAAACGGATAATGAATGAACAGAGTCTCATTTTGGATACTTCCCTCAGTCAGTGCACTTATGCAACTCAATCTAGCCTTTGCTCTCTTCACTCTTTTCTCTCCTCTTGTCTCTCAACTCTACATTCTCTGCTCTTCCATAGCTGCCTGTCAACATGGCTTATTTCATTTCTAGTGTATTGTTTCATTCTCTCCCATCTGCCTCTTGCCTCTCTTATATTCCTCATACCGCTGTCAGCAATGTTCTTTTTTTTTTTATTTATCTTTGCTCCCCTAAAATGATGTCGCAAGGTCACAGTAAGGAGAGCTGGACTTGAAGGATGATTTTAGGAAAAGTGAAGGGAAACATTCTGAGAGATGGAGACAGATGGCCAGAGGGCAGATGGGGCCACTTGGGTTAAAGGGTTGAATGGATGAGATGGAGGAAGAAAACATGGCAGAATGAACACAGATAATACAGAGAAACCAAAGTGAAATGGAAAGTAAGTTCTGAAGGTACAACTCTGCTTCGGAGGTGGCAGGAAGGAGGCGTCTGAGAATCCTGAAAGTGTGTTTCATAAATGTGAGAGTCAGTGTGAGATGTGTTGTGGGTTTCTGAACACGTTATGTTGGAGTGTGTGACTCAGCCTCCCACTGGCCAGATACTTTCCTCTCCTCCCCTATGTTACCTCTTCTGAAGTCTGTATCAGAGACGGCTGCTGGGGCCAGAGCTAACACGCTACATGCTGATGATGGAAGGACTTCACAGCACACTCAAAGCTGGCCAGTAAAGAAGAGTCGCTCTCCTGCAGCTACACGATGAAAATGCGTCTTGAAGAAAAGATGCCGGGTATAATCCCACATATCAATGGATCCCTTCGAAAAATAATGGAGACAAAAACAAGTTCAAGGCCTGACGTGCAGATGAAAGAGCGAGGGGTGGGGGACACAGGGAGAGGCGGTGGGAGGGGGATACGGCTCTGATTGCTGTTAATTGCTGTTCACATCCAGGGCGGGTCTAATCACTCCGAGGCTCTGTGTGTGTGCGTGTGTGTGTGTGTGTGTGCGTGTGTGCACACTAACGCCCCCCCCGGCCTTGAGCTCATTGGAGCAGCGGTTTGGTCGTGCTTTAGCCTTAGTGTATAATTAGCCCCCTGCATCCTCCACGCCCCCCAACCAGACACAGACCCTCTCCACTTACATAAGACTGAGAGGAGAAACATGGAGCCAGCTGAACAGCTTATAAATAATCTCCTTCGGAATCTGTGTTGACTAATAATTTCTAATCAGGTTTGTATTATTCTTAGGTAATACTTCTGGCCAGAAATCTAGTATGAGTGGGACTCTAGATCTAGGAAGTGCGCCAGAAGGTGATGACACTTTAACTCTTATAATGGATTTGTAATGGACCGTGAAGGCACCTTTGCTCCTAACCCATAAAAATGAAATATTGCAGGAACGGGATTTACTTATTGTACCGGCAACACGGCGAGGGCTAATGCCATTAGGCACATTTCCAAAAACAAGACGCCAGTACTTTATGGTCCTGACTTTTGCTTTGAGTCGGAGTACAGTTTAGGAGATGCAGAGCGAGAGTGATCAAACTGTTATGGCTGTGTGTAAACTGAGCATTCCCCATCTGTTGTCTCCTGTCAATTGATTTCACTCCTTTTTACGAGACTAAAGGGTGTCGTCAGCGACTCGGCGATGTTTGAACTCACGGGCTGACTCCCGGAGCATCAAACACCGGGTCCAGAATCCCTCTTTATACCGAGGCATAAGGAACCCCTTATGGGACCAATGGGCTTTTAACTTAGACCAGGGGTGTCAAACTCAATTTCATCGCGGGCCACATCAGCATTATGGTTGCACTCAAAGGGCCTGTTGTAACTTTAAGACTATATAAAAATACATATATAAATATATCATATATATAAAATAATGTATTATATTACATCATTGCCTCTGCATTGGATTATCATCGGATAGGGTAATAACTTCATAATTAACTACGTCTGAAAGCAGAAGTCTAGGGCAAATAGTCTTTTCAGTGCGTATGTCCCAAAATGATTTAAAAAAAGCCAAATTCTGGAGAAAAAAGAAATAGAAGTGACATTTTGAAATAAAAATCTAATTGAAAAAAATGCATATTTTGAAGAAAAAAAGGCAAATTCTGCGAAAAGTCATATTTGAGATGCATTGTGGGACATGTAGTTTATGGGCAACGTGCTTCTGTAGTATGTAACCTTATAATAAACATATTATATTCTTTGCAAGCTCTTGTGGGGCCACATAAAATGAAGTCGCGGGCCGAATGTGGCCCCCGGGCCTTGAGTTTGACACCCCTGACTTAGACGCTCAGAGCAACTGGCATAGTATACAAAGCAAAGTGAGAATGGAGGAGGACGACGTTCAACCGGGGGAATGGGGATCCTGTCCCGTGTGAAACTCAGAGACGTCGCTCAACTTCCAGCACCATTTTGGTGAACATTTCCATTATTGATCATTTCCACTTCTCTGCAGGGAACTTAATTTGAACCAAGTGTTGTTGTCTTGCTCAGTTTACTCCATTAGATTTAATTTGACCCGGCAGAAGAGCAGATCAATCTGAATTGTGTCCTAATGAGCCAGTCTCACTTGGCTGGTCCCTTCCTAGCCTCAGGGCCTGGGACGCTGTTCGTTGACTTGTTAACACGGCTTTAATCTACAATTACATTCATCACGGGGCTTTGGAGTGGACGCCACAGCTACTCAAGACGTCTGCATTGTTCTGTTGTGTTTGAACACAAAGCAGATATGTTTCTCTCTGATGCCTCTCTGACAGAGTTATGGAAACCAGGTGTTTTAGGTGTTTTTCTGAGTGCCTTCAGCCATTTGTAACACGTGGTTAGCAGCCTGCAATAGAGGGATTTAATCCAAGGGATTACGTTAGGATGAGTATTGTTGGTTTGCCAGAAGCTCAAACATTTGGTGATAAATGTGCTGGCAAAAGTCAACCGCGACAAGTTACAGTGTCAACAAAAGGAACACACGGTGGAAGCAACATGTGTGAGCATATGTAGTCCCTTTATTCCAGTATGTTCCCTAGCTAGTCCGTACTGTTGTGTGTTTGCAGCTTTGTTGGACACACACAAACCGCGAAAAGGAAAGTCAGAGTCAGGTTATATTCTGCATACCCTTCACTGAACATGACTTATTCTACATGAACTGAAATACCAACTACTCCTTTGAAGCATGCACATTTCTTTAGGTTTATTATCATTATCATTCCTTACATGCTTTTGTTAGTTGTCGTCTTAAGTCCCCCAGCTTTATCAACAACTGTGGCGGGCACGTTTCAGAGAAGAAATAGGAGACAAGCTAAATCATTTCATTAGCCCTCGGGTTGTTCATTGAAATCATCCTCATCATTGAAAACCCTCCTTTTGATCAGCAAGAAAAACAACTCTTGGTAGGAAATAATGAAGGAGGTTTATTACTAAATTAGATGATGCTGATTTGAGGAAAGCAGCCACTTGGTATGAAACTAATTAAATCACAGAAGAAGATTCTGTTTCTTCCAATTCTAATGATCACATTGATACTCGGGAGTCAGGTCTCAAGCGATCCCTGAGAAATGAAATACTCGGCTGTGCTTGACTCGAGGCTTTCAGGCAGGTTAATTGCTCGCTCGCCAGAGGAGGCTGGGCTGGCGTTTCTGGAGCGAAAATGCTTTTAATAAGTAAACAAAACACCCGTACGATGATTTCACTCACTTGTAAACAAACTTGAGTTAGCTCACAGGTTGTGTGGCTCGGGGCGGTCCTGTGACTCAAACAGGATTTGAGTGCGTGTGTGTGATCAGCTGGGGGACATTTGACAGAGATCTGAAGTACCCTGGCTTGTTAGTTTACTGAAACATCAGCAGAGTAGATCATTGAGGCCTCTAGCCACAGCCTGCACACACACATGGACTCACTACACACACTTTAAAGGCACGCAGGAGAAAAAACTGTTTATCATGCTGCCAGGAGTAAAGAGGCGGTAATTACAACATACCAGTGTGCACTTGTGAGTCTGTGTGTATCTGCATTGTGTGTCTCTGTCACTCTGCTCGTTTAGCTAATGACTCCGCCCTCCGCGGGATTACTCTCTGCGGGAAACATGCATACATTTATCGCTACTGGCAGCGCAACAATACAGATGCCATAGCAACTGTAGCCCGGGATACAATACAGTAGGCGCTGAGGTCCTTGGCAACCCAGGCACTTCCTCAAAAGCTCTCTGTGAGCCCGAAGGCAGCTGGAGCTGACACATGACTACAGTGGCACACACACACACACATAGAGATGTACCCCTCAGAGGGACGGACGGAGATAAAAACAGAGGAAAGAGATGGACCAAGAGAAGAAGTGTCGGGGTGAATGGGGGATGAAGAGGAGAAATTCTGTGTGTTCAACAAAGTGCTTTGAAAGCAAAAGTTATCAAAGCGTATCTGCTGAAGAGAAAGAGGAAGAAGAGAGCTAGGATAGAACAGTAGGATGTAGAGAGTAGAACAAAAGGAGGGATGGATATACAACTTAAAGACTTGCTTCCTTTCCTTCTCTCACACGCAAACACACACACACACACACACACACACACACACACACACACACACACACACACACACACACACACACACACACACACACACACACACACACACACACACACACACACACACACACATCACGTGTAGGGCTTCTATGAGAGGGATTGCAGCTGATCGCTCGCCTGCAGCATCGTTTTCTATCCCTGCAGTTTTTGTTTAAAGACAATGTAACGCTGAGAATGAGAGCTCGTGACGCAGCATCAGTGTCTGTGGAAACAATCATGCTGATGAATAGAGGGTCAACATGTGTCAGTGAGGGACATGAAGAATAGGTGGAAGGATGGAGATACAAAAAAAAGCTGTTTTTCGTTGAAACACTTGCTAGCTACATCCAATACAAGTTGCTGTTGATATGCAACAGCAAGCAGGGCAAAGTGAACGGGGATCACCTGGTATTTGAATTGTGTATTCACTAAGTGGGGTTGTGGGTGTCTGTCCATGTCAGCTGATTAAAGAGCCCGCCTGATGGCAGCCTTTCATATTTCCTACAATCAGTTTGCCTCGCTGTATGGCCTAATCACGGAAGCTAGTGATTAAGAGCCCGGTTTAGCATGCATGCTCAGGTGCCAACGCATACACACTCACAGGTGATTGTATTAAAACACACACACACACACACACACACACACACACACACACACACACACACACACACACACACACACACACACACACACACACACACACACACACACACACACACACACACACACACACACACACACACACACACACACACACACACACACACACACACACACACACACACACACACACACACACACACACACACTCAGTCACATTCCTATGCGTGGTACACTCCAGAGAGTAGTCTCCTTAATGGCCCCGCTCTCAAGTCCCCAACTGTGATAAGTGAATTTTAATTAAGAGAATATTGAGAATTGTAATAAATTATTTTAATGACCCGCGAATGGTTTGGCTTCTTTTCAGAGAGGGCGGGGGGGGGGGGGAGAGAGAGGACACACACTATTGGTTTCACCGGGGGAGGGAAGGGAGGTGTGTGTATAGCTGCTGTCTGAGCCAAGTGACACACATCAGTCTGTTTCTTTTGACTGTACATCTGTATTATATGGTAATTCACAGAGCATTCCAAATAACTAAACATTTATTAATTTAAGGATGTATAAAATAATGTGTGTGTGTGTTTGTTCTTGTGCCAGCTATAGGCAGCAGATTGCGGTGATTTTCGGCCAGCTGGTCCGGCTGTTTTTCTATCCGTCACCCTTGTCCACACACACACACACACACACACACACACACACACACACACACACACACACACACACACACACACACACACACACACACACACACACACACACACACACACACACACACACACACACACACACACACACACACACACACACACACACACACACACACACAGAGAGGTCATTGTCTATCCAATCATAAACGCTAAATGGTGCTCGTGATCTCCGTAAAAACAGGCATATGTTTGCTCGCTGAGGGCGCACCATACGAGTGTGTGTGTGTGTTTGTGTCACGTCAGCTGCTGGGGATATTGCACTGAGTTGTACGATTTTGTTTTGCTCTTACAATATTGGCAGGCTGGAAGTTGGCAGGCAGGCCCAACATTGAATTATGATATTCCCAGGTGCTTTTGAGGGATACTGAGAGCACAGTGAGGGAAATACACATCAGGCAAGCAGCAATTACACTACTCGAATACTACACATGAATAGTCCTGGGGTGGGCCGAGCAGATGAGAGACCAGACGCTCTCCGGTCCCCAGATCACAGCTGGAACAGGCAGCAGAGATCAGTCCAGCTGCCCTCCGGTTATGGCTGACCCCCCCCCCCCCCCCCCCCCCCCACTTCGGGGCCTGACCCGTCTCCTGGAGGACGTTTAAACGTGTTTCCTGTCACTTCCCATCACGCAGCACAATGCTTCACCGTGGAGCTGCAGGACACACTGAGCATGTGAAATGAGAGGAGCCATGGACACTTGGTGTAATGAAGCTATCCGTGGTCAGGAATATGTCATTTCCAAACTCTCCATTGGAACCTGACGGAAACCTACTGTATCCTACAAGACTACAATTTCTATTTCAAATTCACATATTGCACATATGTGGCTTGTTATCACTTGTATTTCACTACTTTATCCTCATACTCTATCTTCACTGAGGGTTAGGCTAGGATTCTTCTACAGAAACAAGTCCTGTTTCTCGCTTGAGGCCAGGAAAAGGCTCTGTGACCTTTTGACCTGTGCTGGACTATGGGGATCTGGTCTATATGAATGCACCTGCCAATTGCCTGGACAAGTTAGATGCTGCGTATCACAGCGCACTGAGATTTGTGACAAACTGTAAAGCATTAACCCATCACTGTACCCTGTATGCAAGGGCTGCTTTGCTTTCACTAAGTGTACGGAGGCTCAGTCACTGGTACATGTTTATATACAAAGCCATGTTAGGGAAACTTCCATCCTACATCTGCTCCCTGATCTCTCGGAGAATTGTAAGTGGCTACTGCCTGAGATCGCATGCTGTGGTTTTATTAAATGTGCCAACTGCTAGGACTGTCTTAGGGAAGACAGCTTTTAGATGCGCAGCTCCTCTGTCTTGGAATAGTCTGCAAATTAAATGGAAACTGAACAATCTGGTGCCACTAAATGTTTTTAAAGCTCGGTTGGATGCTACTCAATCGGAAGCTGTTGGTACCTGTTTATGTGGATAGTTATGTAAATGATGCTGTATGATGTCCTTTTGTTGTTCTATTTATGTTTTTATGTTTCATGTGGAACTTCTTGAGCAGGTCTCCCTTGGAAAAGAGATCAATGATCTCAATGGGATTTTATCTGTATAAATAAAGGTTTGAAATGAAATGAAATCTTAAAATACCTGCTATGATCGTCTTGCTATAAAAGCTATGGTGCTGTCACCTGAAAATAAAATATAAAAAAAGCTATGGTGCACCTTGGCAACTTATTATAATGAAAAATAATAGGGAAGATAAATCTGAACAGCTTGTTTTACTGACCTGGAGCCCATAAAATAATCACATGGTTCTCTTATTTTATTTGTATTTGAAGTGTATGGATTGGTAGGCTTGACAGATGTAATACTGTAATATGTGCATAAGAGTCAGGTTTTAGTTAAACGATCAAATCTGTCACTCCATATGTCATCAATATTAGAAGCGACAATGCAAAACTACCTTGACATTGGTTGGGATCTACACTTCTAGTCTTCTCCTGTTAATAGGTTGAAAGTCCAACTTGCTGTCTTCCTCCAAACACGCTCAGCATTCTTATTCCTTTTATAATTAGCCTCCTGACGCTGACTGCTCTCATATCTGCTGCCGACCTGCCAGCTTTATTTTTAGAGTAGCACTTCAGCGGAGAAGAACTCTAAATGCGCGGCGCAGAATATTCAGCAACAAGTCAATCAAGCAGGAAATAGGTTTTGCACACACAGGTGGTAGAAGTCACTGTCATGGAATATACCAGGTGTTGGCTCTCTGCACTCTTTAATTCTACTTCCTGTTGGTCCTCCAGATTTATTTGTCTGTTTTCGTTTGGTTTGCTGCATGGAGGCGTATTCATCGTGACCCTTCCTTTACCTTTGCTTGGGTCCAGCTCTGATTTAAAGGGATATTTCTTTGGAGAAACCCAGTGATTATCCCCAGAATGGTTTTTATTTAAAAAGAAAAAGAAAGGATTTGTGATTCATTGTATTCAATGGATGTTATGTGGAGGACACGTTCTGTGTGATGGAATCGTAAAAAGGGATTGTGCTGGAGAAATACTTTTCAACTTTGCTGCATTGCACATATTTTAAGAATGTAAGGCCACAGAAAAACTCTGGATGAATTAAGTGCAGTTATGGGGGAGGTTAGTTCCCATCAAGGACGCGTCTTCACATTAAAACACCTGTGCAGTACTTCCCACACTAATAATTGTCCCCCTGGAGAGCTGTACTCACTGTCCTCTCAATTTCCTAATCTTCCACGGAAATGTTACTTCCCCTTTTTACAAACTAACGCCACCAGTTTTAGACTGTGGTGTCCCTGTGGGGTTTATTAAAGTTCACACTCTACTTTCTTTCCCTCTTTGTGTCTTTTCCTATTTCATTAGGAAGTAGTTAAAGCCTGAAATCCTGTTACTAAAGAGTCAGCAGAGTCTCGGTTTGCTCAAACGGTCTGCATCTCTTACAGGTCTCTCTAATTGCAACTTTAAATCTGAAAAAGTGTCAGTTGGAACAGGAAACAAACACAAACTCAACTTCTGTCAGCAAAGGTTCTTAATTCCCAACACTTGCACGAAACAACATTTGTATGTCTTTTTTTGACATAATTGAATGTTCTCATTCTGCTGACCCCCCCAAGAAACTAAAACGTTTTAATAGCAAGATAAACTTGAAGTGTCAAAAGTAAAAATACACCTCCACAGAGGTAGGATATATTATCTATTAACAAAAGTGTATATTGCTCTTTTTAGCAGTCGTTTGGACGGTACACAGCCAACAGTTTTCACCCAAGGCATCTCTAATTGTGTGTGTGTGTGTGTGTGTGTGTGTGTGTGTGTGTGTGTGTGTGTGTGTGTGTGTGTGTGTGTGTGTGTGTGTGTGTGTGTGTGTGTGTGTGTGTGTGTGTGTGTGTGTGTGTGTGTGTGTGTGTGTGTGTGTGTGTGTGTGTGTGTGTGTGTGTGTGTGTGTGTGTGTGTGTGTGTGTGTGTGTGTGTGTGTGTGTGTGTGTGTGTGTGTGTGTGTGTGTGTGGACCTAAATCTGTTTACACAGTCACGTGTGGGGACTCGCCTCCCTTATGGGGACAAAATGGAGGTCCCCATAAGGGGAATCATTAATTTTAGGGTGAAGACTTGGTTAGGTTTAGGATTAGGGTTAGGCATGTGTTGGTTAAGGTTAGGATAAGTCTCCAGGAAGTGCATGTAAGTCAATGTAATGTCCCCTGAAGTGATGTATACATGGTATGTGTGTGTGTGTGTGTGTGTACACGTGGTCCTAGCTTGATGCATTCATGTGCAAACTGCATTTTAATTTTGTAGAAGTAGCTAAACAAGAGATAAATGTGCAAAAAAGACAATGTTTACTCGGAAATGTAGTTAAGTAGAACAAATGGAAAAGTTAAGAAATTGTACCTGTTAAGCCCGAAGGTCCCCGCCGACGGGGACCCTGATTTTTTTTATACACACTCACACAAATATTTAATATTTTTTTAAGAATATTTTTTTTTATTTAAATATTTTAAATTTTTTTTTTTTGAATGGAATGAATACCTATAGTGATTATTCAATGTAATACAATGATTTTTATAGTCTGGTATCTGAAAAAGGTCAAATGGCACTGATGGAACCAAATGTGCCCAAAGCTTGTTCCGCCTGGACTTTATTTTCATAAACCTCTCTAAAAAGGTCAAATGTCACTTGTTTTGCCTCAATCTTGATACAGGGTACTTATTATATGTTATAATTTGGATTCCTAAAGCTTTTAGGCTACTAACCCATCATTCAAGGTTGGTCTTCACTATAAGTAATGGGTTTTCTTTAGGCGGAGACAGGAATTTACATTTTTTTGCTATGTTCCATCTGAATTTACTCTGACACAGAAACATCTATATTGATTCCGACACTTCTACATCCAACTCACAGATGTAACCTTGCTTTGATAACAAAAATTATTCATATAAACCTTTTAGAAGTGAAGTTACAGTCATTTGTTCTGGGAATGTCATTTTCGAGCCTGAAACCTGAAAAACAGGCTCGGGGTTTAACAGGTTAAATACAATACGTGGACATTGTTTGTATTTTCACCCTTGCTCCTGGACTAATGTCAGTTCCTGTGAGCTAGAAACATCTGGTCAGTAACAGCAGAGAGAAGCACTTTGATACCCTTGAAAACGCCCCTAGAACCTAACAGTGGTTATACTGAGCGTCTCCCAGGTGTGCATGAGTGTAACCTTCTCTTCTCCTGCTGTAAACAACTAGTGTGCTTATCACAGGTCCTTCTAACTTTGCTCCAGTGTTTCTCATGATGTGTCCGGGGACGCTGGCTGTCATGCACGCTGCGCCGTCGCTGCATTATCCTGTCACTAGCATTTAATGTCGAGTAGATACAGTAAGGCTGCACTTGACAGAACTAGTTTTATATGAAGGATCGCTTTATTTTCTAACCCTGGCTTTCATTACGGTGTGTGAATAATGACCGCTCCTCCTGCTCTAAAACAGGGAGGATACACATAATACTGCTTTCACATTAACAGGAATTATCCACAGGTGCAATTAATGTATGCATTTATCCAGTGGTAAATGTGCATTCAAGATTCAATCTAATTAAGAAAAATCACCCAAAATCCCAATTTCATTTATTTGTCCTGTATTGTTTTGCCTGCATTATCAGATTTATACAAATTGCTGATATGAATACAAAAGGAAACCATGACGTTAAAATTCAGGAATGACATTTATCAAAGCATTGTTTTCAAAGAAGTCACGCTCCTTGTTTGACTGTAATATGATCCTACATGAAAGCAAAGAAATCTAATAAAGCATACAAGCAGTGTTCTTTTCCCTTTTAATTGGTTCCTAATGGTCCCTTTTTTATTTCCTCTTGTCAATACTGCCAGCTGAGAAAGAAAGTAAATGCCCCACTGTTTTAATTGTAAAGACACTTGCAGTGCAATTTAAAACAATGATTAACTACACACTTGGCAGCACAAGTGTTTTACTGTCGCGCAGCTTTTTCATTGCTTAACCCCCCAAAGCCCAATAACATGTAATACTCAGAAATGTAAGAAATAGTAGCTTTTCCGATATTCAGGAAATAAAGTAATGCTATCAATTCTCCCCTGAATGGCTCTGGCTAACAAAAGCACTGATATGAGCTTAACGCCTGAGCTGTGGATTGGGATATGTGTCGAATTGCATCTATTACCGGTCTCTTTGTGAACACGTACGAACACATTCAAATCTAAACATCACATATAACCCACCACTTTCCGACAGTCTGTTTCCAGCTTTGATACATGCAGTCCATTGATTGGTCATGTGACTAAAAGACGACCATTGAGACTCCCTGACCTTTTCAAAAGTAAGAGGAAGAATGTTATTTTTTAAACGACTGACTTTGACAATGTCTTGAAGTAACGTATTACTTAAAATAATTGTCAATGATTTTTTTTTGATGTGGAATGTTTATTTTATACCTTTTTTTAGAATTTATTTACTGTCAAAAAGAAACAACAAACAACCATGACTCACTGTGCAGGCATGTTTTTGATAAATTGTAGTTGGCTGTGCTGTAGAGTGCATTTTTGTCAACAGCAGTAGAAATGTTGTGATAGCATTAGCAGTAACTCAATCCATCTAGGAGGCTGAACAGTAAACAGAGAGATACAAAAACAAACTTTAAAGTACACATTGATGGGCTCAGATTGTATTTGCAACAGAATTATTCTTTATTTGTAATGTTTGAGTGTTTAAGACCTTTAAGTGCCTTTAAAGTGCCACATAGACAGTGCTTTCCCCAATGTTGGATGTGTTCAGCATGCTCTCAGCCATTCCACAAATTACCCCGGCAGCAGATGACCCAGGAAATGAGCTGATATTCTATTCATGAGAAGAAAAATACGCTTTGCAGAGCTAGAGCGGAGATCAAGTCACCCCGGTGCAGATCCTCACGCTCGATAATTGTCCCTCATTTAAGTTTGATCTCATTTAGATATTCCAAAATCAAATTCCGTTTGGTGGAATGGTCCAAGGGTTTGATGAATGTTGCAGAGCAGTGAGAGCTGCAGGGCTTCTCACAGAGCCCGTCCGAGGTGGTTGCAAGTCAATAAGCGAAGGAGGGACGAGCTGTGAAAACAACTGCTTGTATTTGACCGGCTGCAATTTGTTCCAATCAAATAAAGGGTGTGAAATTAAAACGAGACCTTCATCTTTAAAAAACAAAACACTGTGTAAAGAAAGTGATTATTAAAGCTGTGTGATTACAAGCAAAATATCTCCATCTGTATTTTAGGAATGCTGAGATATCAACACCATCAATCAAAGCCAGCTAGCAACCAGCTTACAGTAGCTTTTTCTAACAACATTGGATGAAAGGAAACTGGAAATAATTATTATTTTTCATTAAAGCTAATGCAGCATCAGTCAAGCGGATGGGCTGCAGTAATATTGATATCAAATCCTGTCCAAAAAAAGCCCATAAGGCTGATTGATGAAGCATTCATGTAGGTGAACAATTGTTCTGGTTTCTTACGAGAAACTGGCTGCTTCCTGTCTTCTATAGGGAGAACAAATCCTATTACTCCAATTAGTAAAAGGGGCAATCCACATCCTGTACACACACATCATACACACATATCTGCGGCTCTGGAGGAACTTTGAGACCTAATGATGGCGCAGTGATGTCACTAGGGTCCTCTCATGTTGGGTTTAAGACTTTTTGGCCAAAAGCCTGCGGTATATAGTTTATGGGGTTATAATGACTCTTGGGAGAACCCCTACTTCCAGGAACCCTTTAGGTACATATTACGATGATGTTTCAGAGTAAAACGTATGTGATCCTAGAATTTGTTTTGCACAATTACGTTTCTGCAGCCGTCCTTGGGCAAGATATTGACTCCTACATTTCTTCCAATGGCCAACAGTGTGTGTGAACATTAGCCTCGACAACTTGTATGGCTATAATTCTACAATTACAAGAAATCTTTCATTCCATCACCTGTGACCATTCTCAGTAACAGCCTGTGAAAATAATCCTCCTCTCCCCCCCCACCCCACTCTCACACACATCTCATGTCAACCTTAAGCCCCATTTCCAAGCCTCAAGGTTGCCTCTAAGGACAACCATCATTTTAATGTTTATTCATTTATTTACTGTAGTATCATGCTCTGTTGTGATATTTTAATGGACTATACACTAAGGAAGAACAATCCACTAAGCACTTTAGTCACTTTTAGACTTGTAATATGCAACATGTTGTGTGTGTGTGAACTGTATGTTGTGCTGTGTATTGCATGCGTCATTTCTAAAGACACGTTTCCATTGTATGTGCATTTAACGGACAATAAGGTAACCTGAATCTGACACGTGTCCCACATGAAACCTAGTTTTTTGTATAATGTTATTTTTACTTGTGAGTACTTTTCACATTTCAGCATGTTACGAAGAGATGCAACCACAAACAGCCGATGAATACAATGGGTGTCATCACACAACCCCCAGACAAACATCCCCCCCATCCTTTGTTTTTATTGACAATTCAGTTGTTTAGAAAAGGTTGCATTAGTGCAGGACTTGTAGAGTTTTACTCTCACTGCCACAGCTTCTATAACAGCACTGACACACTCTCATAGAGGGAGGGGAGGGGGAGATAGGGGGGAGAGATAGAGATACTTTGTGTGTTGAACACCGGACCACGGCAGACGGTGAGAGCGCTGCCGGAGCAGAGGAGGAGTCTCGGCCGCTGTGAGCGCGGCACCGGGAGTAATACCGGGAGAAATACCGGGAGAAACACCGGGAGTAACACCGGGAGTATTTGTGATTGACAGCATCGGATAAACAGCTCACACACACACACTTGAGTGAACCCCCTTCCTTACGCGTTTCACACACACACCTTCATCAGCAGTGCCTGCGCGTTCACCTGGATAAGCAGCAGCGCGGTTACGCACAGTTTGGGGATTTTGTAGAACACCTCCAGGCTTTCACCTGTTCAGCTGCGCCGAGCTGCGGAGAGCTCAGCCCGAGATGTCAAGCGGCTAGAATGGCACGTTTTCAGGTAAGACCCTGGACAGCAGGCTGGATAAACCAGCACACCAAACACTTGGACATCATTTCATCTGCCGTGCAAATAATTGTTGTAGTCAAACAAGTCCGGCTGACGTGCCTGATATGTCACGAGAGCAGCTGCTCAGACAGGAAACGGGAATTTGGGGGATTAGTCCTGGAGCGAGTTTGGTAAATTCTGCTGCCTGTTATCCTCATGTTGTTCAGGAATAAACTCAGTGTCACAACAGGCAGGCATGTCGCTGTTCTGCAGGAGATAAGACATTCCTCAGCATTAACATGCACGTGCGTGTTTCTGAGGGATTATTGCAAGTCATCTGATGATGCTATAATAAGACATGCATTGATTAGAGGCAACACGTGTCATTCATTGTAGAGACACCCGGTGTTTGTCTGGCCAACACTATCTACTCCCTTTTTTGAATCTCTTTTTTGAATCTCTTGTTGTGTTTACCCTCTACACAGCTGACAGCTCGCTCTTTATAATTAAAGATTGAGCTGGATTTAATAAACTCCACAAGTTTTAATATCCTGAAATAATTACAAGCAGCGCCATTTTTGCTCAGAAAATGTTTTCTCCTTTGGAATGACAGTCAATTAAACATTATGAGAGGGACACACAGGGGGGATGCAAACACACGGATGTTTGATGAACTCAGTACTGATTTAATATAACTCACAAACAAGGTAAACAAAGGCATATTTTAAAGTGAGTGAAAATACTTTAAAGGCTGTAAAAGCACTATTGAGCGTCTACTCTGTAAGCATTAAGGTATATTGATGCCAAACAGTGTGAGACAGAAATCGTTCGAAGTACAATCGGGTAACTATAAACCATTGTGCAAAAAAAATAACTGTAAAGGGACCCTACAGAGACAGAAATGAGAACTGTGGTTTTACTAGGGGGTAAACATAGCATGTTTTGTTAAATCACTATCTAGTCACAAGGGAAACGCACACGAAACAAATAAATAATCAATCAAAAGAGCTGTAAGAGTAAACACATGAAGAACTTTTATTATTCTGTAGATTTCAGTGTTAATTTAAAATAGAACTGTTGGAAACACGATCTCCTATTTCACTGTTTAGTCCATGTTAAGTGTCAGCTCAATTCTCACCATCACAGTAACATACTGCAGCCTGATTGGCTCCAGGCTAGTTGTGATGTCATAAATCCTGCAGGTAAGCCCATGTGTAACAGTGAGGTTTAAGGTGAGCACAGAGAAAGTTCCCCTGCAGCAGGCGAATGTTAGAGCAGACTGCACTCTGCACAGTGAGGAGCAACACACATTTTTCACCGCAGGGGGATTTAAAATAAATGCTATAATATAAGACTTAGGTATTATAAAACTGTGCAAATAATGTACAAAGATTAAGTCAATTACTTCCGGCAAGAATCCAAGGGTTGTTGAAATGAGACTTTATTGGTATAGGAACAGTGTGACTTTTTGACGTGAGGTAGGCTTAACAACCTGATCTGATATGTAGAAATGCTTTGGCAGTTTTGTTCTTATTTATATCCTATTTTTTTACTGGCAAAGTCCTTCTTATGGTGTTTCTGCTCAGCAGGAGACGCATATATCTACAGCACAGTCCCGCAGTGGTATCATAGCAATATCATAGTGATTTTTCCCAGGCTGCCAGCCAATCGGTCCACCCAGACTCGTGTGCTTGGCAGTGGGGCAGCTGAGACTCCATCGGTAGCCTTGAGCCAAACGTGACTAGTAAACAAACAACACTTCCTCTCTGTGTGTAGCCCCCCCCCCCCCTCTAAAGGCTGTCCGTACACACACATCTCTTGAGGGTCTGGCGACACTACGCAGCCAGCTGAGCCTGGTCATTTTAGGTGAGGCTTATTAGTGTGCATGGCTGAGGGCTGTAAAATCACTTTCACGCCTCTATGATAACATGCAGGAGGGATGATGGATCAAGGGTCTAGTGAGAAAAGAGAGCCCCACTACTGAGTGTGTGTGTGTTTGAGGCTGCGGCCCCACGAGGACGAAAACGGCTAAACGCATAGGATTAACGCAAACGCAATCGCAAACGGATTCCGTCCACATGCAATAATTATCCGGATAGTGTCTGCCCACACGAGACCGCTCCGTTTAGCTCCAACCGCTGGAGAAGCTGCAGTACATATGCAGGAGCCTCTACGTGGCGCTGTAACTTCCTCCACAAAAGCAGCGAAGAAGCATGGTTGTCATGGTTGCCCTTCTGTTTATTCTCCGCGGTGGGGGCCGAGGGAACCGGGCAGAGTTTTTCGCCAGTCAGCGTTTATTAAAGTTGAAATCTTCCGGACAAAATTATAAAAGTGCCGGTCAAAGGTCTTCTTTGTTATTTATTGAGCTTTAAAACAAATGAATAACGACTCTATATAATATAATGATAAAATACACGGAGCCTCTCTTTTTCCTCCTTCTCTTCGGACAGCGCCAGTGTCTGTCTCATGCAGCAGCTGATCCAGTAATCAGTGACCCGGCCGACTGTAAACATAAACATATTTATAACTAGTTTAGGGAGTTTGAGAGGTAATTAAAATAGCTAAGGGCGATGATCTGACTTGAAGTGTGTGTTTTGCTGCAGCGGGAGGAGCTGCAGGTGGGCAGAGCTGCGTGTCTCCGTCCTGTCAGATTAGACTTCACTCGCGAGAGAAAGATAAATAATCTGAATTCAGGATGCAGTTTACTTTGACGTGGGGGTGAGCAGCAGAGGTGGGGAGAGGCGGGGCTATTGCCTCATCATTATTGCTGTAGATGTTGCACAAACAACTGTAGCATGGTCAATAGCGTCCGGAGCACGATAGCAACTCTGCGATCCGCCATTGTTGTTGTTGTTGGTGGCGAAACACTTCAGCACTGGCGCGGGGTAAGCGGAGGTGAGCAGAAGAGGTGGGGAGAGGCGGGGCTATTGCGCAATCACTATCAGTGATCTGAAAATGTCCGTATAGGGCGCACACACGGAGCTGTTTGACCCCCCAGAGAGTGGCGTATGCATTTCTATCCACCTTGGGACCCGTTGTCGTTTCCTCAGTCGTTTAGTGCCGTATTCGGTCGTCCTCGTGTGGCCGAACGGTCTATATGACACTAAACAGTAACGCAAACGACCGAATTCGTCCTCGTGGGGCCGCAGCCTGAGTCCCTACATGTGATTTGTCTGGAATAAAAGGACACCAAAGTACTTCACAATGAGATCCAGAGCTGAACATGAGCTGTGTGTGGGACAGAGGAAGATGTTAGTATTCTTGGAGCGAGTGGTTTCCACTGTGTTAAATCCAATGCATTGTGTGCACTGACATGTGTGTGTGTGTGTGTACACAGTGTATCTCCTTGTTGTGAAGGAATACGCACTATAGGGCAACATTTGAATCAACTGGTGGTTATCCTGCACTTATCTCATTACATCAATGTGGTATTGTACCTCTGTTTTTACACCGCTGCATAGAAGCAGCTATTATAAAGCGTGCACTTCCATTTCACCTTCGCTGACCTCTGTGTTTAAGCACTTACTGTGAGTGTGTGTACCTGTGTTTGTTGGCTATTTTTAAGAACTTAACCAGAAATATAAAATGACTTGTCAGTATGACCATTTTCAAAAATCACAGTGAGCATGGAGTGATTGAGAACATCCAGACATGTGCGTCGTAATCAGATGCTAAAGAGTGACTTTATTCCATGACTCACTGTTGATCCAGTCAGTGAGGTCGGCCGTTTATCATACTGACCTTATCCCCGCAGCGGCCATTTCAAATTCAGACCACAAAGTGTATTTTGAGTGGAATCTCGACCCGACGGATTCAACATGACCCGGCTACTGTAACATTCACATCCATCAATATGTTATTTATTGACACATCTCTTGATTATAAATGCCTCATAGGCATCTTCAGGCACCGTGAGTTCAACTACTGCCATTGGCTACAATCAAACTAATGATAAGTAAGATGAAGATGATTGGACAGAAAATGACCTAATATCATTACAATTTGCAAAAGATACTTAGCCAGTCATGAAGGTAATAACAATTAAGGATATAATTTAAAGACTGCGGAATATAAATCTTCCACCACTCACCATGAGCATAACCGTTATAAATGGCAGGCCCTAAGCTTAGGCCATTGAGTCCTTAAAAAGTGATTACACCCATCCAAACTCCGAGTATTATTAGCACGTAATGTTGCCGAACACTATTAATATTCTTCCAAATGAAAGCATGACTTTAACACCCAGTGATGGAGCATCCCTCAGTACAGTCTTCCAGTGTGTGTCAGGCTGTGTTTATCTTAACCAGGCACCAGGTGCACGCTGGGATTTGCGACACTGGGTCAGCTCAGCTCCACTCACCTCATTATCCTCTTTGGACAAGGACGGACATAATCTCCCTCTTCTTTTCCCCCTCTGTCTGCCTCTCTGTTGCATCATGTTCTACCTTTCTCTTTACCTCTGCTATTTCCGTCCTCTGTGTCTTTATGTTCTCTGTTTCTCCCTGTGTCCTGCGCCTCTGTCTCAGGTGTGGATGGATTAGTCTAGTCTGCGGCCCACCCGTCACGCTTGCTTTGGCGGGTTAGAGTAGCTTACGGTAACATGGAATGGGTTGGCGGGGAATGTAAGATCGGAGGGCAGTTAAAAGCAAAATGTCGCCATCCGTTGAACTGCGGCGCATGATTTTTGCTCCGTCACCCTTGGCGGTCTACCTCTCACCGCCTAATACGCCCCTGTCACGTCCCGGGGGGGCTGCCGTGACTGAGAGAGCAAGGTTTAAAACTGTGTGTTCAAAGTGGGAGACAGAGGAGGGTGAGGGAACCAAGGTTTCTTTTTCATAGCTTGAAGCAAATGTGAACCAAAGTTATGGAGGGGCGTTTAGGTAGAATTAGGGCCACACAATTCAGTTGTATTATAAATAACACAAAGTATGAGTGGTTGTATAGTATTGCAGTTTTCATAAATGCACTTAATGAAGTTTCATCAGTATTCCAAAATCTAAAAATGGTCAACACAACAGGCAATTTAAAGAAGTAAACATTCCTAAGAAGTAAGGGAAGGTCTCTAAAGGTCAAAAGGTTTTGGGGGGGAGGAAAAGGCAGAGAGAAATACAAAGTGAGAGCTCGGGTTCCTGCGTGTGTGTATCACTGCTGGACTGTCGGACCGTTGGCTGAATAGAGCAATGAAAAGCAGATAAATTGAAGTCTGTGTGTTTGTCTGCCAGCGGAAAAGAGCGATGAAAAACAGAGATAGAGACATGAATAGCTTAGCTGTGTGTGTGTTGGCACAAGCCGTGATTGTATTGACAGCTAGCTTATTGTGTCGGCACTGAGACCCTCGATAAATCACCCGTCCCCTCATCCTGGGTGACTGTTTATGTGACATCACACGCTCACTGAACCAACCCCCGTCCCGACTCCAAAGCCCCCATTCGGTGTGTGTGTGTCCAACGTTGGGTGGTGTGTGAGAGAGATGGATTATTAGCAGAGTAAGGCGTGATGTGGAAAAATAAAGCCTTAAGGGGATAGGGCGACGTGCAAAAATAACCAATAAGTCAGCTGCTCGATCATCTTCAAGATTTATAACCTGCTAAAAAGGACTCTTTCTAAAAGGAGCACAGCCCACTATGACGAGAGCATTCTTAACAAAAGCTTGTACCTGTTGGTATTCAAACACATAGACTACTTCCTACTGTGATATGTTAGCTTCCCGCTAGCTCAAGCCAAGTAACAACTTTTTGGCGTATTGGGTTGCATTTAAGAGTGATTGCTACAATGGATATAAATAGACACTTATGAGAGCAGACATCAGTCAATTGTTTTGTTATCCTCTATAATGTATCTTCCACCAGCCAATTCCAGTTTGACCGCTTTATGACGATTGATAAAGGGGCTGCAACTCGCCATCGATTAGTGCTAAAGGTTAATAGGAAAACAAGGAGAAAGCTGCTGAAATAACAGCAATGATCACTCTGCACCATCATCCTCTGCCATTAACTGCATTGGAAACACTTAATGGTTCATTTAGTTCTGACATTTTCTCTCATATAAACTGCCGCCGTTAACACCAAAGTGATTACAGGGCTTTTCGTTGTGCTATCCAACAATTAGATGGCTTAGCTGATTCGTTTATTATTGACTTGATGCGAGGATGAAAACAAAGAAGGGAAGTATGCCTGAATCAAAACCTGCTTTTGCACGACTCTGCGCCTTCCGGGATCTTAATCGATTTTACAGCATACAGCTTCATGATGTTTGGTCTATAAGGCTGCGGTGTAGTCACGGAGATGAGGTTGAAATGGAGCATAAATTCAGCCTCATATATAAAGAACACACCACTGTTTGTGTTTATGTCTTAACAATACTGCCGTCCTGCATGTGCATTCCTCTCTTCTGTATACCTCTCATCAAGGTCAGTGCGAGTACAGTGCAGGCGTCGAAACAGAGGAGAGATGTCTCTCTGAAATACTCGCTGCAGACTAATTCCTCACAAGGTAGGAAGGTTACTACAGACAGGGTCTATCAATTAAAGACAAAAAAGACATAACATGCCCAGAGGCGCTAACAGGCAAAAACTGTAATTCTACACACTGTCAGCTAGGTTTTACCTTTATCATTGGCGTTAAGACTTGCTCAAGGTAAAAAGTTCAAATGAATTGTGATGGGTGCAGCACTCCAAAGACCATCGGCCGGTTGCATGAACCATTAGTTAGACGTTGCACAATTATCCTTAGAGACGACATTTAGAAGAAATATGAGGAGCCATAAACAGCCACTTAACAGACATTTTCTTTCATAATTAGAACACAGTTGTTCCCCAGAAGCGTTTTGACACAGAAACAACTATATTGACACTCTAATCGGCAGTCTCTTTAAAAACTCATTTTCAGGTTATCTGATTTTCGATGTGCTTTTTCTTTTGGCAGACATATTGACTTATTTTGCTTAAACTCTCACCATAGCTTCATAGATATCTGTTTGGTTTCCATTCATCTTGCACTCAATCCTCAGTGTCTTGTCAGCCAGTTATTGGTGCTCACCAGGAATTCCTCATAGTGTGGAGGATAAAACCGTTTCCATACCACCCTCGTTCTTTACCCCAGGAGCGGGAGGCTTCTGATCCCAGTGGAAGGGCTAGCCGCTAGCTCACCGCTTGCAAAGTGTTGCCTCATATATATATGTTTGTACTTTAATAAGGATTTTCCCTCTCCTCGCCTTGTTCCTTCAAGCTGTCTAGTGCGGAGGGATTGACTTAGCGTATGTCACTGTGATCCTTGTAGTTGTCTTTATTAAAACATCATGTGGTGGGAGAGAAACTGTCACATATTTCCGTCCAGTCTGAAATGTCTGGAATTGCAGTCCATCATTGATTTTGTTCACACATCAAATAGGTTTGATTAGAGTCAGGGTCATTTACATTACCACTACCAATAGAGATGGACGAAAGATGGTCTGATTATTGAACGAAAGCACACAAAGTGGGAGGAAATACAAATGCATGCACAGCCAATCAAAGTGTTCCAGCATAGAGGAATGTGGTTTTACAGTACGATGATGATGAATGCAGTTTTCGTCTCACAATTCTTGTTTTTGTCTGTAATGTTGTGGCTTTAAAACCCTGCACTTTTAATTTGATGCTGATATTGGATGCATTATTTGGAATATTGCTCATGCCGTACGTACAAAGGGAACGCATGAAAGGTACAGTAAAAGGAAATGAGGAACATTTAGAAGGCCACATTCAGACGTTACTGTTTCTCAGTGTGACCATAAATTATCTCTGCTCATGTCATGGGTGTGAGAGCACTCTGTGGTTACTGATGGCATGTGTGTGTGTGTGTGTGTGTGTGTGTGTGTGTGAAGTTTCCGTACTAATGCACCTGTGGGAACGAGTATGCCCATTTAAAAGTGTGTGTTTTTTGTATGTGGCACAGAAGTAGCCCCATCTGCATCAATCAGGACCATTCACCTTGCTTTTCATATCGGAGATGTTGCTTTTAGCCCCGCGGCCAGCACTCACCGTGCTCCTTTGTGTCTAAGTGCTGGACCGTGGACTGAAATGTTAAGCGTTTGAGTGTGTGTGTGTGTGTGTGTATGGTGGAGTGAGGCATAGAGATGTACCCCTCAGAGGGACGGACGGAGATAAAAACAGAGGAAAGAGATGGACCAAGAGAAGAAGTGTCGGGGTGAATGGGGGATGAAGAGGAGAAATTCTGTGTGTTCAACAAAGTGCTTTGAAAGCAAAAGTTATCAAAGCGTATCTGCTGAAGAGAAAGAGGAAGAAGAGAGCTAGGATAGAACAGTAGGATGTAGAGAGTAGAACAAAAGGAGGGATGGATATACAACTTAAAGACTTACTTCCTTTCCTTCTCTCACACGCAAACACACACACACACGCACACGCACACACAAGTTGAGAAGATTGGTGAAAACTTTCCCGCTATTTATCACTCAGACCTTAATGAGGCAATCTCATTATCGCCGTAATAGGTATGGTTGGCATAACTACAAAGGGAAATATGTCAGAAAGCCCTTTGAATATCCCTGTTTCATTTAGAGGGTTTTTATGTGGATAATTCACCTTAAAAAGAGAGAGGCGTCGGTGCTGCTATTCCTTCAAGATGTCTTTGTGATTAATAACTGCTCACCGGCAAGTAGAATTTATTTTCAGCTCAGTCGTACAGGGGCAAAGATCTAGAGTCATCATAAAATATATAAAAATTGGATTTAATCTTCTCGCCTCTGTATTTATGCTTCACACATTTAAATGTAGTGAGCAGCATCATAAAAGTGGCATTTGTCTTGATTGACAAAGAGAAAATTGTGCCTGTTTATTTTGCCAATATATTTGATAATTGAAAGGTTACGTAATCCATTTTGTATGTGACTATTTAGAGGACTTTTTATTTCTTATCGTCCTGTTTATTTATATAAAATGGAACACTTTGGGACTAAGTACTTTCGACTTTTGATAATCACAGGAGACAATTGTTGCTGTTTCAATGTTAGTGCAATAACAATAGAATGACTAAACTGTTTTTTGAGTATCCTACAACCTGAATATACGGGGAAATTAATCATCAGTTATACGTCCAGCTTTGAGCTACATTGCCATCCGAATTCAACCTTATCTTGTTACTTTAAGTTTTCAAATGAGAAACCTTTTGAACTTGCATGCGTTTGCGAGAGACTTTTTGTGCTTTCCCGCAGTATCTGTAACACGGTGTGGATGTCAACAACAATTCTACAGTAAATAAACTGTAAATATGATGCCCTCTGCCCTGCGTTCAACAGAAAACAGATGCAGTGTGGAGATTACACCGACCCACGATGCTCCTTCCTTATTTCATTCCCCGTGTCGTAGATGGAGCCGGGGCCGGGGCTTGTCGTGATTCAGCAGCTTGGAACGAAAACCTCATTGCAAACAGATGCAATCCAGAGATTAGCCTGGGCCGCCGTGCGTGTATTGTCCCCGGCTTTCTTGACGAGATCTGCTTGCTTTCAGTTGGTGGTAGAAGAAAGAAAAATGACATTGTGCAGGGGTTGATTCTGTGGAGCGATTTGGTTACACCGAGCTCTCCTAATTCAATCTGATTGTGTATTGACTTCCTGTTGACTGCTCGATTGACAATGGCGGTTCGAGGTTTATCGTCATTCTAGTCGGTGTAGGTGCTGTGGTTGGTTTGTGTTAGCATGTGTGTGCATTGCTTTATAGAGAGAGATTTTGAGGAGGGAAAAAGAGGTTTAGGGGTGTATCTATGGACCCCTTTTTTTGTCAGCTTCTATGTGTCTTAACATATACAGTGCTATATCAAGTCATCATCACTCCCTCTGAATTCTTATATTCACCCCTTTTCATTATTCCAAAGTCGAGCAACAGGCAGCTGCTGAGGGTCAGTGTCCTCTCCTCTGCAGATAATAACGCCTGGTTGATTTTACATTTATATGCAAAAAGCAAAAGACTATGCAGGTCCAAGAGCAGATGTCACCCCCACATATTTCTCTAGTTATTGATTCTGTTTGACTGCTGCTTATTTGAGGCAATTTAGGTATCGCCTTCAGCGGTGACGGGAAGTCAACGTGTTTTTTATTTAATGGAAAGGCACAGTGGCCCTTGACAAATAAATTAATCATCAAAAAACACAATCGGTTACAGCTGCCGGCAGAAAGGTATTTTAGGATTACCTCAGTTTCCGGGCGGCAGGTAGATCTGCTTTTATGTAATATTTCTGTCCATCTGTACCCACTCATCCTGGCCTTTCTGCAGGGTGGGGCTAATTAAAAACCCACTTCCTGCCTCTACTATCACATGACTTTCCCCGGAGACAGTGATAGGGCGATACACACCCCCTCTTATCCCGTGGTCTCCTGAGGAGCTTGATAGGCCTTAACCACGTCTTCATTTCCTGTCCTTTGAGTGTCGGTTCCCTTCCTGTAACACAGCGATCTCCTGCCAGATAATGATCCGTCTGAGAGATGACAGGAGGGAAATGCTTGTGTTTGTGCGCATCTCTCTGTTGATATTGGCTGATTTTAGACATGAAAGTGGCCGTCAATCAGCCCGTAGATTTCTCCTTTATTATTATTTCTTCTCTTACCTTCTGAGATCCACACACGTGTGCACATACATGTACTTTATGTTTACCCAGTGTTGTTAACTCAGCACAGTTGCGTGCAGATTGCTTGGTATATGCTATTGATAGCAGAGACACACTCCCTTTGTGTGAGTCTGTGAGCCCCTGCCTTATAGCACAGTGCGTCCGTTTCAGTAATAGAGGTCTGGCTGCCAGACTGTGGCTTTCAAAGAAAACCACTTAGAGGTGTCCAGGGAATGCCTGGGACTTAGTGGGGCAGCCGCTGCAGGGCTCTAATGCATCTCTGTGCGCACGCACACACACACACACACACACACACACACACACACACACACACACACACACACACACACACACACACACACACACACACACACACACACACACACACACACACACACACACACACACACACACACACACACCACACACACACACACACACACACACACACACACACACACACACACACACACACACACACACACACACACACACACACACACGTAGGGTTGGGTATCGTTTGAATTTCCACGATTCCGATTCTACTTTTCGATTCCGGTTCTTAACGGTTCTCGATTCCGATTCTTTGAGGGGCAGGGTAAAAAAATTATACATGCTTCTTCCACCAAAAAAATTACATTTATTCGAGAAACTTTTACACAGGTTAGTTTAAAGTAATATTCACATTAATCAGTCTGTTTATATTCACTGCTATGTAACTTTAACCTGAGAACCCCTGAAGCTACAACAGTTCAACTTTTAAAAACAGTTCTTGTTGAGAAAAACAAGCATATCTGCCTTCTCAGGCATACCGGGAAGAAATGTTTGAACATTTTGAAGTAAAATGCTTCAATCTGGTGCACACGCAGAATTACTAGAGACTAGATCTAGGGGGTACAACTCCAAACACCCATATGAAAAAGATCGGTTTACATTTGAATAATTAAATAACAAATAGCCTACATGTAATGCATTTTATTTTTGTTGTTCATTCATATCTTATTTTACTATTTTATTTATGCATATTTTTTTTATCTCTCCAGTTTAAAACGATATGTCTGGTTTACTGTCCTATAGTATACATTGGAATGATTTCAAACCTGTTTTATCCCAATAATT
>NC_047504.1:6077037-6210408 GCF_902827115.2 Pseudochaenichthys georgianus
ACTTTCTCTAGAGCTAGACGGATCCCTGTATTTTCACCCAATGCTAACCAAGGGTCCTTGTGAGTGTATTTCATGGTGCTAGACGGTAATATGGTTCAGTGTTCTTCGCCCAAGCCTCCTGGTCCCTTTGGTCGGATGTTAGACAGACACTTCAAATCTGCATGTGGACAGTGACTGTGGCCTCCCTTCACAGCTATTGCCAAGTGTCTGTGACAGGAGGAGTCCCATGTTGGATCAGTGTTTTAGTGTGTGAGGCAGGGTGTACTGCAAAGAGCATCCCCGGATAGATACAGCGTGATATTTTTCGGGGGAAGCTTTGATTGTCTGCATAGGAATTATGTATCGAGGCACAAACACTGATTTTTTAACTGAGATCTGCTCTCTTATTACTTTCTCTGCTTTACAGATTAACCAGATTGGATGCCGGATTTGGTTTATTCTCAATTTGTAGATTGGTTGTTATGTTAAGTGCAGTTTGAGGGGTCATGATACATGATTTAATGCCTGAACTCCCACATGGCTGCTTATAAATAGACAAGGTTATGAGCATAGTGAGCTTGTTTTAATATGAATAGAGCATATTAGATGTCTTCTGAATGAATCAGCTGATACAGATCTGCACACAAGCACAATATTTATTTTTGCGGGTACCATAAAGTTGTTTAAAACTTGCAAAAGACGGATATTTTTGGTTTAACATCCAAAAAGCTGGATCCTACAGTACACTTCCCATAATGCACCCTTGATTGCATTTATTGGCATACCATCCCTGCCTTTTTAAATGTCTTTCAAACTCAACACTTTTAGCCCCATAGCAGGCTTTCTGATAATATTTTTGGTAAACAAATCCAAGTTTATATTTGAAATGGAGATTATTGGATATTTCACGTTGAAGTTACTCGCAGCACTGTTTGTCTCTTCTCCCATCTTGGCAGGAGTGCTGGTTATTTTTTAGGTCCTTTACAGTATTTCTCAGCTGTGATGAGAGAAGGAGCATGAAAGAGAGGCAGATGGGGAGAAAATCCAGGGAAAGAGTGTGAGAGTGAAAGGTTAGAAATGCTGGGAAATGGAAGGATAGGGATGTGAGAGGATTGTAACAGAGAAGATGCGGGACAGTGAGGAAAAAGATGAAAACGTAGCTTTTTTCCACACAGTTTTTCTTAAAGTGCTTAAAACCAGTGTGCGTTTTAAGACCAACCAGGAATAAAATGACATGTAAAAAAATACTTCTTAGAGCCTAGAAAGCGAGAGCGAATGACAGCTTTGCACTTATGCACCTAGCGAGGTACAAAATGGGCTCCGTGGGTGTGATGACAGACTTCAAGATAACAGAGGTCTTTTAAGAACACGTTCATTCTCGCTTTGGATTATAGGAAACGGAGTAGTAATATTAAAATGGACAGCTGTGCTTGTCAGGAATTGTGTTTCTATGATAAGAGAGTCACGTTCCAATGGCTCATGGTGGCAGAAAATGTAGGGTTTTATAGTGAGGAGGAAGTCCTTGTAAGGATTACGTCACCCCGAATGACCAATTACCGACCTTGAGAATTCACTAACTCCAACAGGCTCCTTCACGGCTCCAATATGCTGTGAGGAAGAGAATCACCCTGGACCCTAGTCTTGACCACTGACAGAGCTATTACTGAAAGGAGACGTATAGAAAGAGAAACTGAGATAGAGATGGAGGACAGGGAGAATGGTGTTTGTATACCTCAGCGCTGTAGGTGGAGAGTTACTGCTTAAGTTGGATGTTAGTAAGTTCTGTTTGTTTCTCAATTGATTTTTCCTTGACATACTGTATGGTGGTTTTAAGTAGTAAGCAAGGATTCTTCTCTGACTCCTTCCGAGTATACACACTGCGCCTGGATATCAGGTCAGAGCAGAAACAGTTAGACATGATCCCACATCAGAGACCTCTCATTTATCTCTAAAAAACCTGGGGATGTGAAATCTTTAGAAATGCTACTTATAAGACATAATATAAAAATATGAACATGCTGGGCCCAATATGTATTCACTGCCACATGCTTTTGGAATGATTTGTGAATATCGATAATAAACTATTCAGTATAAAATCCAGTATAACATATTTTGTAAAAACCAAGAAGAACAACATCATGTTATATTCAGTGTAATGTATCAGCTCTCTATATATGGACTGTATGTATAATATTGTGCATATGAAGAGTGCATATGAAGAGAGTCTGCAGAAGCTTTTGGGGAGGCGCGGATCAGTTCCTACATTATTCATGTGCCTGAGGTGCCTCCTGTCTCAGACACAGATTTCGATTGAGACATGATGCATCTCCCCATGGTGTTCCATTCATGTCAACCATATTAATGATTAGTGTTTTTGTTCTAACATTGACTTTAAAAGCCATGGAAAAAGAACTTAATCCTCATGTCAGAGCTCAAAACTAGCGAACAACTTGAGCTCAAAACTAGCTAACAACTTGAGCTCAAAACTAGGTAACAACTTGAGCTCAGAACTAGCTAACAACTTGAGCTCAAAACTAGCTAACAACTTGAGCTCAGAACTAGCTAACAACTTGAGCTCAAAACTAGGTAACAACTTGAGCTCAAAACTAGGTAACAACTTGAGCTCAAAACTAGCTAACAACTTGAGCTCAAAACTAGGTAACAACTTGAGCTCAGAACTAGCTAACAACTTGAGCTCAAAACTAGCTAACAACTTGATGATCTTCTAACAAAATGCCTCTGTTTATTCTGCAACTAATGTCAGTGCAGAGATGTTTTTAACTCCCCCATAGCACAAGTGGGTGGTGGGTTAATGGTCGCACTGTGTAAACAGGGTACAGTGGTGCTAGCATTAGGATATAAATGTTCTCCTTAGAATTTGGAAATTAAAACAGAGTGCACCAACCAATGTGAAGTGTGAGAAAACAAGTTGAAAAATAAAAATGTGGGATTATTTTTTACTGATATTGATATTGAAGTCTGTATACCGTTTGTAGGCCAAGGCTGAAGTCGAATAGTCCATTTAGCTTATGGAACCTTCCTAACGGAGTGAAACGACCCGGAAGTCCCTCAGTGGCAGCCATGATAAGTGCCGTTCAAATTCTCTAGAATGATAGGAAAGGAGGTTTCAAACTTCCTTGATAACCTCCTTTAGCTTAGGAACCCACTGGACCTCCCTCACCGAAAGGAGAGGAGAAAATGCTGCCCCACAATGCCTTGCAGCCGCAGCATTTGCCGTCACTCAACAGTCGACCGTTCACGGAACCAAACGATTATGACGGAGAAATTATATCATGAAAGTTACGGTGCTTATTAAGCATTTTAAACGTATGTGGTAAGTTGCCAAAGTGCTTTGTTTTGAACGTTCATCAGTATTATAATCAAAAAGAGAAATATGAACGTTGAGGTATACTAAAATAGAAAAATACTGTGCAATTTTCCAACCTCACATTGGTTTCGTATGTGTATTCACTTTCTCCACTAAACGGCTCGTTGCAGCTCTTGCCCCCCCCCTCCCTGTGAGCACAGTGTGCTCCGATTGGTCGGGACCAATGAATTGGTTGTGAATCGCGCTGAGCTCCGTGGAGGTGTGATTTCCTTGTTTAGCGAAACACAGCCAAACTCACCCTGAGCACACAAAGTCACAGCCGAAGTAAAAACATTAAGTCTGGCTTGATATTGAGTAAGAAAAAGCTTGATAAACGCTGTGAGAATGGGTCTGCAGAGAGAATTTCGCCGCGATCCCAACTGTCTGTTATCAGCTTGCAGCCAGGGAGAGAAATCAGCAGAGCTGCCTGCACTGAGTGTGTGTGTGAGGAAGTCGTGGATTGGTCAATTTGGACCAATCAGCGGGGGCTTAACGTAACGGCTCCGCGGATTGGCCCATTTGGTTCCGGGTACCGCATGACCGTATCGTGTCATAGTTCTGGGCGTGGCTACTGGGTGCTTCTACGACACAGCACCCAGGAAGTAAAAAATTGACATATGACGTTTCACCAACGAGGCGTTTTGGGGAGGTATTTTCTGTTTTAGAGTTTTACTCGCTACAGGGTGTACTTTGAGGGTTTTGACTCTGCACACCGCTTACATGCATAAAAACCTTCATAACACACAAGGGGACGGGTAATAACCGGAAAAGCATGATATGTCTCCTTTAATGTAGACCGGAGGGAGAGGGTGACGAGCATAAGTTTCACTTTCCTTTTTTATTTCAATTCCAACTTTGGTCATGAAGAATATGTTTCTCTGTTGTCCACGTTCATAAAGCATAACACAACAGCATCAGAGCACGGTGCAGAGTCTCTAGATGAGTTTACAGTAGTCCCTCGTTCTTATTAAACATCCATGTTGTAGTCCGCTGTATAGAAAACTGTGGTTTCCATGGTTTCCCCACAGCAGCAGATGCACATTCATGATGTCCGCTGGCGCATCATAAACACGTCGGATAGTGAAAGTGCAGTCGGATTCTCTAAAGCACCGCAGTCTCTTCTCCGAAGTCCTTTTGAATTCTCCTATCCACTATCCCTTAAACCCCGTGACGTTTCACTCAGAGGTCAAGGAATAGACGATAGGGTTAGAACTTAGGAGCTGATTTTTAAACTATCCGAACGCAACCCAGGACTTGAGAAATCTGAATTTTTGCATTTAACAAAAATTGCACCTGATACAATTTCAATAATGGACATCCTGCTTTACCTCCTAAAACATAGACTCCCTCTAATTCTGTAGGACAAAAAGAGAAAACCTTCAACCATTGACCTCACATTTTAGGTTAAACTGATTCTGTGAGATATTAAGGTTGAGGCCTCCAACCAGAATCTAATCAGTTGTTGCTTGGCTAAAGGACTGTATACCAAATCACCACGACTCCTACGGTGTTTACCCCCCCCCCTGGCCCCGAGGTCAAAAGTCTTCAATCCAATAAGGCAAAGTGTAAACAAATCCGATAACGAGGTGACAGGGCGTCATGCTGCTGTTACAGAATGGAGACTTTATTAAGTCGCTCCTTTTCTTTGAAAGGTGTCCACTTTAAGCCAGGAGTCCTCCCCCTGCAAATCCCCCCTAGATCCCCTCAAGCCAATTAGGGACTAGAGAAGTGAAAATCAGGAAGCGAATTGGTATTTTCGGCTAATCTCTCTGGGGAACAAGAGGAGAAAGCAGAGAGGAGAGGTGAAAGGAAGAGGGTGGAGAAAGAGGCTTTACAATAGATGTATGTTCTTATATATGAGCCTTCCCCAAGGCCACTAAGGCCGGATATTGTGTTCAGAGTGTGTTTGATATTTACCGTCTGAATTTGTGGGAGTTTATCTTGTTATAAAAGGTGCTTGTCAACCCTTAGGTTTCCCTCTCATCAGATGAATGACCTGCTTCCTTTCGCTCATATTTCCTCTGACACGTTTTCCTGCAGCTTTCATAAACGCCCAATGGTCATCACTCGGGTCTGTTTATGTGCTGTTAACACTCTATTCACTGGAGCCACGCGTGGTTCAGCCCTGCACACACGCGCTCAAGAAGGCTTTTAGATGTATTGACTAAATGCTGCACAGCCTTCACGTCTTTTCATCACATCTATCCAACAGTTATGTGCTCCTTAAGGAACGTGAACGTCAGAAACAGAATACTTTATTTATCCTGCTGCGGGAAATACGGTTTCGTGAGATATTTGTAAAAAGTGAGTGAGAATGTACAATACAAATATATAAAAATAAATACAAGCAGTTTTTTATTATTAGTAAATTGAATGAGACACCGATCCTGCTAGAAACAAATATAATGTAATAATATATGTTCAAACTATGTATTGTAACGCTGCAGCACCACTTGCTTCCTGCCACATGCTAAAGTGAAATTCAGCAGTGATGGATGATGAACCCACAAAGCAAACAGAACTTTGACAAAGGTAGCTGATATTCGTGCTTGTGGCAGGAACCAGCGGCCGAGCAGTCAGCGGGGAGCGTAACAGTCAGTGGCAGCAATTATTTAGACCCCAATCCCCCGAGGTGAGTTCTGAGAGAGTACAGAAAGTGCCAAGCCTTTTTTTTCTTGACGGCTTCTATGCAGCACAGTCCTCAGCCGTAAATGTTTCCCCCTTCATCTCAAACATATTCCTCCTCCTTCACCCAGCCTGCTGGAGTGTGCCCAGTGTTTCACTGTGTGTTTATCCTGCAAATACTGACTGCAGTGAAGTTGAATACCTGAAGTTCTTCTAGAATCACCAGCTTCTGAGGGAGAAATGTGTGAGTAAATGAAAGCCTCACTGTAAGGTAATGTAGAGTGAAACGTCTCCAAATCTTAAATGGCTGTACTGTATAAACATTTTGAGCCTATCCTAATAAAATGAATAGGATGTGTGTGTTAATTAAATGACACCGTGAGGCTGAAGTACATATATCAGTGTTTTCTAAAGATTACACTTCTCGGTGTCTGTGTAGTAGCATGAAAAGTAAACTTTGTTATTAAATAAAGTCATCCCTCAGCCCTTTTCTTGGCTAATGCAATATTTGTGTATTTCTGGTGCATTTGCATCCATATTGCATGTGTTCTTGATACATGGGTATGAAGACATCCACCAACATAAAACTACACTCCTCTGCTTTTTGAAGCATGCAGGAGGTATTCTGAAAATCCATTTAATATCTCGACTGAGTAGCAGCTACGACTACAGTTGAAGGTCAATAGGAAGTTATTACTTGCCACTGGAGATGGACAACAAGCTCAATGAGGCCTCAGGTTATGCCTGGACAGTTTGTCATAACAAGTCAGAGCTGTGCACAGAGGAGTATTCATATATTCAGACCACGAAGACGCTCTAGTGCAACCCTGAATGTGTACAAACGCACATATACAAATCCTTTTGCCTAGTTTACCGATCCCAAGTGGTGATTTTGACAATTTGCTGGTATCATTTTTCTCCAATTTGGGGATAAAATCCGAGCCAGTATCCAGAGCTGAAGAATTCTCCAACTAAAGGGATGAAAAAAATACAGAAAGCCACTCTTGGATGGTCTTAGGAGTTTGAAACATCTACGCAACTGAAAAGACTAACCTTGAGGTACAGCATAATCAGGGAGTCTATTTTCAGTTTTCATACCTTGAATTTTAATAAGAAAGTTGAATTGAAAAGCATTCCTATCCAAGCAGCTACACAAATGATCCTTTCAAACTTTCCCTTTTTGTATTGTAGTAAATGGGTCAGAGCGAAGAAGTCCTCCAAGGTTTCCCGTCTTATAAGACACAGCGGGATAAAGATGACTTTTCTTTATAGAAGAGTGTTGGAGCAGATTAAACAATAATCTGTTTTAATGGTAGAAAATAACACACAATACAGAGCACTCTGCAATAGTACCAAATACAGAGCGCTCCGGGCTCAATTCCTACCACCGTGTGATAAACGTACCACGACAGCCAGTCAGGAAAAGAGCGCCGAGCATAAGAATGTTACAGTATTTATACACGTAAGCGGGGAATAGTTGTGTCGGTTGCTCCTCCCTAGCTATTTGTTATTGGTGATTTCCCTTCTGGGCGGGCTAGCCAGTGAGTTGGGCAGTTCTCCATTGGCCAGTTTCACTTCCGGGGCGAACCCTAGGCAGTTGTTGATTCAATCTGTTGCTCCATCTCCTGTGTGTGTGTGTGTGTGTGTGGTGTGTGTGTGTGTGTGTGTGTGTGTGTGTGTGGTGGTGTGTGTGGTGGTGTGTGTGTGTGTGTGTGTGTGTGTGTGTGTGGTGTGTGTGTGTGTGTGTGTGTGTGTGTTTGTGTGTGTGTGGGTGTGGGTGTGTGTTTGTGTGGTGTGTGTGGTGTGTGTGTGTGTGTGTGTGTGTGTGTGTGTGTGTGTGTGTGTGGTGTGTGTGTGTGTGTGTGTGTGTGTGTGTGTGTTGTGTGTGTGTGTGTGTGTGTGTGTGTGTGTGTGTGTGTGTGTGTGCCCTCATAATATTTCCTCCTCTTATTTTGCTTCCAGATCATACAGAAAACTCTTACAGACAACCCTACTGAGTTCTGCCCTTGAAAGCCCAAAATGACTCTCTGAAAAATACTTTTCAACGGGTATTTAGTTTACTCAAGGCAGAAATCACAGGTTGTACTGTACCTTACCTACTCACAAATAGCCAAAAAAACCACCCTCTGATTATTAACAAGTCAAGTGGAAGAAAAGACCATTTGCGCTAATCTACAATCTTCTGCTATAACATGTTACTTTAATACTTCAAGAGGTAGAAATACATTACAAGGGAGACAGCTTATCATGAAACTGTGTGTGCGTTCTTTACCTTCCATGGTTTTCTATCATCTCTCTGTACAGTGTGTAGGGTGTGTGTGTTTCTGCCTGAGTGCTTCCTGCCTCTGTGTGTGCTCGTGTGTGTGTGCTTAATCTGCGTTTGTAGTGAGGTTAATCCTTACCTGGCAGAAGAGCACACTGGGTTAATCTGGAACAGGTGGGGGATGTGGCACACACACACACACACACACATACATACATACATACATACATACATACATACATACATACATACATACATACATGATGGGACAGCAGAAAAAGGATTAAACTCCTTTATGCACGGACAGGTGTTTACAGCAGGAGGATTTCTGTATAAAATTGGTTTGGAAATGCAACAACATACATTATTTCTGTCACTTTATTAAGAGTAAATAACATTTATCTTTACAAAGAGTCTTGCTGACCGCCCAGATTGTATTAAAAGTCATAACCCTGATTGATTTTAGATTGTTTCTTCACTTTTTGTACTGTTAAGACATAGAAACCATGAACATATAGGTTTTATTCTACCATGTTTTGTGCGAGGAAGACCTAATAGCAGCTGCAGGTGTACACAGTCTCCACACACACACACAGACACACACACACACACACACACTTCGTCAGCAGCCTCTCAGTGTGTCACACAGACGCTGTCAGACTCAGTAGTGTTTGCACACACACTCACACAGCACCATATGTTTCCATCAGCAGGGCGCTGATGTACAGTGTAACAGGGATCCTCCAGCCAGGGGGAAATCAGTCTTCATTCATTTCAATTTCTTAACAAATCCCCTTTAAATTTCTCGTGTCACACTCATTTATTATTGTACCTCTCTTTCCTGTATTTCCATTATCCCTGCCTCCTTTTCTTTCCTTCCTTGTCCATGTGTTATTAGATCAGGTGTAGGATTTCTGTGGAAAAGTGCTTTTAGAAAGCAGCATATATCAATCTGTTACTCATTCCTTTAATATTGGCCTATGTGCATTGCAGCGTTCCGTGTTGACAAAGATGAAATATGGCAAGATTTTAGAGTTTCAAAATCAAAATCTGTGTGCGTTGCAGTTCTGTGCTTGGCAGCTGAAGACGTGTTTTAATAAAAGAGGTGAATAGAGTTTCCCTTTCTGTAGCGTAGCACATTTCTGTCGTTACTTCCCCAATTATTTTTCACTCTGTCCTCTCTCTTCATACCTCTGTCAACCCTCCCGCTCTCTGGCTGAGGATGATGGGTATCAGCCCCACATTTTGGGAGCTGTCAATGTATTATTCCTGGACTGCTGCACGCACACACACACACACACCATACACACACCCCCACACGCCGCACACGCACAAACATTAGCACCGGTCCTACCCATCTGTTCCTGAGAGCTGGAGAGAAAGGGCTAGAGTACAGCTGTGGAAGCCTTATTTTGAAATGTAAACACCACACACACAAACACACACACACAACACACACACACACAACACACACACCCACACACACACACACACACACACACACACACAACACACACACACCACACACACACACACACAACACACACACACACACACACACACACACACACACACACCGTGAACAAAATTGTATGTGCCTGTGTGTTTCTGTGTGTGTGTGTGTGTGTGTGTGTGTGGCAGTCAAACAAGCAGAGACATAAGTTTCAGTATGTGTGTGTGACTGGCAGTAACAAAAACTGAAACATTGGTTCAAACTCTGACTTTGTGAGTGTGTGTGTGTGTTGCTAATTGACATTGAGACCGACATTAGATTGTCATCCATGCCTCTCACTTTCCAATCACCCCACCCACCCGCTGCTGTCACTTCCTGGTTGCCTCTTCCTCCCCCTCATCCCTCTCTCCAGCAGCAATCTCCCTCTCCATCACTTCCTCTCCTGTCTCATCTCGCCGTAATGACCTAATCTGATTGGATTTGGTCTCAGATTCCTTCCGTGGCTAATGGCCGTGACCGTTGCTAGGCAGCCGGCGCCAAAACAGCGGCAAACATGGCCGTTACGCCGGGCCGCGGCGACAACACAGACGGATCACTTGTTTGCCTTCTTTGCTCACTGAGCTCCGAGGCACTCCTTTAAGGATGATCGGACCACTTTTTATAAATATATCCATCTCTCACACACTCCATTAGAGATACAGTTTAGGGTGATACACACAGATTCTGCATAATCTCCTGGCAGATATGTGACATATAAATGACATTTAGCGACAGCCTCAGTTAATTACCTTTCCATTTGAATGTGATCTCCTGCTGAGAATACAGTATGGGCCGTAAACATGACTTAAAGCATATTACATGCATGGCGAGGGAGATGTGATAACCGTGCACTTGAGTGTAGGATAAATTATAAAGATTTAAAGCTGTGAGATTAAATAAAGGGAGTGCAGCCTCTGCAGGAAGGAGATAATACATCCTCGCCCTTTGTGTGATGTCAAATTAATTTGCATCGCAGAATTACCTCAGCGGTTGGAGAACGTGAAGCTAATATATGGAGATATATTGGAGTTTCATTTTCAGTGAAACATAACTTCAGATTGGATTATGATCAGATATAGTTGTAGAAAGATTTGCTGCGCTGTATTTGTACTATAGCTTGATGGGTGATGATGCGTGTAATACAAGTTGGTTGTTTGTCTGCAAGTCTTTTGGATAATGGTTAGGGTTAGGGTTATGGCTTTAAAGCAACAGGTGAACAGACACATGGACACTCCTTGATAGAGCTCCTTTACTAACCTTACAGTCTGAAACACAGGCTGGGTGTCCTCTCTGGAGACATCCTATCTTCCATCCCTGCTGGAGTTCAACATTAAGCCTTACAAAATGCTGCTGCAAACAGTAGTTCCACTCTGGTCCATTAACTTCAGCTCAGAACCCAGTGTGAGACACCCAGCACCCCTCCTCCTCCTCCTCCTCCGGTGAGATACCACTCAACAGCCTTCCTGCTGTCCAAGATTGGACATAAAATATTAAACACACTATACTGTATTCTTGCTTTATCTAAAAATGTTGTATTTTAATATCACAATGACACGCAAATGGGTATGAAAATGATAAGAACATATATCAAATTATTCTGGGTGCTTGTGCGCAACATGTCCTTTCTAATGTCCCATTATAGGTTCAATATTTGGGCCCCACATGTCTCCTTAGACATTTTTATTTTTTACTTCTTTGAAATTTTAATAAGCCACGACCGTAAGTTTATTTTACTGGTCACTTTTGGTAAGCGATTTTCCACATACTGTAAGCATCTGTTTGTGGTCTAAAATGTGATCAAAGCGTAATGAGTCAAGTAAAAACATGTATTTATGGTTTTCTTTTTGCCTCCCGTGGAGAGTGCTCTCTTTGTCCTTTCCCAATTTAGCCATTAAGAAAGACAAAAACATGCCCATGAGGCTTAAGTGTTCCAACTTTGACTTGTTTTTAACCTACCCTCCTCTGCATCTATATTTGATGAGCTCAGAGTTTCTCTGTTTCTGTTTCTCCAGTCGTGCCTAAGCTTCTGTACTCTCCCTGCTGACAGACTCCAGCTGGCTCGCACCACAGATCAAACATCCTTCCAGTGTCTCCGGCTGTCATTAACCGACAAGCTGACGCGTTGGAAGTCCAATCCCATGTTGGAACAAACTCTCCTTTCCCTCTTAGTTTCAGCCGACTCCGGACAGCTGCTTTGATGTTTGTGTTGTTGGTGCAAACGGCTCCATACTTCAGTTTCCTTCCTTTCCTCTCCTGCTGTCTGACCGTCTAGTTAACTCTAGTTCGGTTTCCACCAAACTCCTTCCCAGCGGTTGGTGGACAAATGTTTTTCTCCAGGAGACACAGTATTTTTGGAAGTCGATTCAAGAGTTTTGGAGAAATCTTCGGATTAATCTGTCACGTAAAAAAACCTACTCTAAACATACATTACTAATTGCAAACATTGTTGGACCTTTGATGGACCTACACATTGATGCAGCAGACATACTGTCCCTGCTAATGTGCTCCTACATTACCCACAATGCAACAGGAGCAGCACAAGTTCAGTTGGTGATTCTGGTGTTTTAGCCATAGACTGTATATATAAAGGTTTTAGCTTGTAGCAGCTAATGTAGCCTCAATCACAATTCATACATCCCCGCCCTGTTCTTCTTCTTTGTCTTTATACATTATTATTACACATAACATGTTTTATTATAAGGAAGTCATGCTGTACCACTAACCGAGTGTTAGAGTAGTTCCATGCTTTTGAAGAGATTACTTTTAAACATGAAAGGGCTGCCGCTGCACATGAACTCTGAGATGTGGACGCATATTTAAAGAAAGTCTTTTGATCATGCTGGTGATTTCTTCTGAATGCAAAAGTAATGTGCTGCGGGACGATATTTACAGGCTGCTTTCAATCATATGCTGTTGTTTCCCAAATGGTGTCTAAACAAGCTGACACAAAGGACTGCTACCACTGGATACTTAACAACAACAATGCACATTTAGAGTATATTTGGAGGAAATGTTTGACTATTGGCTTATAGATATGTTTTCTAGTTGTGTCTCTGGTCATGGAAACCTGTTTGAGCCCCACATTTCCTTTCCTGTCCTCCAGCTTGCTGTCCTTCTCTTTCTCGAATGTCTCTTCTCTTCTTCACCCTTGCTGTCTTTTCTACTTGTCCTCCTCCTCCTCCTCCTCCTCCTCCTCCTCCTCCTCCTCCTCCTCCTCCTCCTTGTGTTTTCTCTTCCTCGAATTCCATTTCCACCGCTCCTTCTCGCTTGATTTCCTCTCCTCCTCTCGTTCCTGTCGCCTCTCTCAAAACAAGATTAAGCTATTAATGCTGCGGTCTCTTTAATGAGATGCGTATGGCTGTGTGTGTGTGTGTGGCGTCATGTGTGGTGTGTGCCGTTTCAGTGGCAGAACAACAGTTTAAATGGACTATTGATCGTTCCTCTTTCTCCCTGTCAGTGTTTGACTGCTTCCTGCCTTCGCCGCCAGTTCTCACACACTCACTCACTCACTCTGCCTGACAGAACACACACGTATATGCTAATTCAAACGCAGCCTTTTAAACACACTTGGACACAAAAGCGAACACATACTGATAGGAATATCAATCAATCCCTCATATTTATACTCAAACTCGACCTTTTGTACATAATTCCATTAATATTGCTTATTTTATGACCCTAATAACCATCATAATATCATAAAATATATCGATATATGATGAAAAGTAGGATAAAATCTCCCTGTAACTAGGGTTGGATAATATATTTATAAATATCGATACTGTGCATTTTTCCTATTTTTATGAGCTGCGTTAAAGATGCCTTTTTCTAACTTTATAAGATTTAACTGCTTTATTTTTTGCCTTTAGCCACTTTATAGTCATTATTATGTCATTATATCCACATTACTGATGATTACTTAATAATATTGTCATTTGTTAATCTTTTCTGAAAGCACCAATTGGTCAACCTTTGCAAAAACAACGTCATTTGTTTTTGATATCTTATTTCCTCACTCTTTTTCTTCCTCGAAGTTTGGAGAAACAGGCCACACTTATCTCTTTCTTTCAAATCAAAGTAATAAGGACAAGTTTATCTATATTGATAAAGCACATTTTTTTTGAAGTGTCACTAAATCCAGGTGTTTGCTCAAGGGATGTTGTTTGTGAGCAGGCAAAACGCTGAGCCACACAATAATACGCTGCAGCAGCAGGAATTTGATTCGGTAATGTGACCAGCATGAAACATGTCTTCTATTCCGGTGACATTTGCAGATGCCTCTACACAGGGCTGCTTTTTGGACGTTAATACAGAAGGGAGACGGACTGAATCCTAACACCTTCCTGCTGCAAAACCCACTGACATCCTCTCTTTATGGATATTATACGGTGGATATTAATACACATTTATTACTATAAAAAGTTATTGTGCATTTTATGATGCCGTTTTTTCCTTGTATAGTTGAATGACACGGAGGTTAGAAATGTGAAGGAAGAGTGGATTTCTGGCCTGAGACACACATACATGACACACACACACATGTACACACACACACACACACACACACACACACACCACACACACACACACACACCACACACACCCACACACACACACACACACACACACACACACACAATGCACTCACACACTCTGAAAATGCATTCATTGAACACACCGATGCAGAAGACATCTCAGTGGCCTCAATGCATTGAGAAGTGAATCCTGCATCATGGGAATACACACACACACACACACACACACACACACACACACACCACACACACACACACACACACACACACACACACACACACACACACACACCACACACACACACACACACACACACACACACACACACACACACACACACGGAGGTGTATAGATTGCCCCGCTTTAGATGAGATTGTTGGCTACATGCTTCTATTTTATTCATGCTTCCCCGATCGCTGCCATTATCCAACACTGAATCTAATGTGTGTTTGCAAGCGTGTGTGTGAATGCTTTTTTGCTTGTGTGTGTATACCTGGTTTGTGTGTGTCCGGCGTCTCACCACAGTGCACTGCTCGACGTGGGACCTTTTAATTAAGGGAAAGTTTCATTATAAGCTCCATTAGTCAGTGGCTGCCGGTGTCAACAAGACACTCGGATAATGCATCTAGCGCACCACACACACAGAGAAAGTACTGTTAGCCGGGCTGGTTTAATATTTAACCTGATGTTCTGTTTCAGGATGAGAGTATAATTTATTATCTGTAGTAATGGGCGCTGCCCCATTTCCAGTCAAATGAGAGAGGGGGAAAGGTGTTATTATAAGTGATCATATAATCATTTGCGTTGTGATGCGTGTCAGCGGCTGCACCACAGCTCTGAGTAATGCTGCTGCTATACAGGCAACACTTTAAAGGACACACTACAGCAGTGGTCACCAACCTTTTTAAGCCCAAGATCACCGACCTCTGCCTAGGTGAAAGGCGAGATCTACCTATTGCAGAATTGAGTGAAAAAGACGGCCCAGACAGTGCTTCCAATTTGAGGCCTTTTATATCTGAATTACTGTTACAATGAAGGCTCCATAATCAGCTCACGGCATATAGGCAGGGGTAAAGTGCTATTTTTATGAGTTGGGGGCGACCTCACCTCACCTCCTCTCGGGGGTCCGGTGGATGGTCCCCTGGGAATTTTTTTTTTTAAATATTGAAGTTGAAAGCATCAATCTGGTGCACTTTGAGAGCAACATGAAGAGATCTATGGATACCTCTCTCAGCACCCATATGAAACACAACTGTAAACAGATTTTCTTTTTCTTTATGGATTTTACAAATCACTCTCCTTTTAAACTGTATTCTTGTTTTACTGCCATATAGTATTTTCATACCTGTTTTTCATTTATCTTATTTTTTTGTATAACTATAATGATCATATGAAGGTGTGCCGCGGAAATAATCTTTTGAATAATTTGTGACAAAACCGTTCTAAACACTCCTTTAGCTCACCTGAGCCCCTCAATCTGACAGGAGAGGACTCCCCTCCAGCTTGTTGTGGAAACAGCTCCTTATGTCCGTTAGTGCAGCTAGCTAACCAGATGCTAACATCACGGTCCCCGCTAGCACAGGTCTTCTCTTCTCTCTCTCTCAGGTGTGTTCTCTCTCTCTCTCTCCCTCTCCTCTCTCTCTCTCTCTCTCTCTCATCACTAAAAATGCGCTATATACACGGGAAATTGCAGTTCTACCGTCCTCTCTTGTGTCATGATGAGGTTCACGTAAAGCACGGGTAATGTATTATATTATTGAGGTGTCTCAATATATACGTCAATCAAGTGGCACCTGCTAACGGGGTGGTGGATGATAGGTTTACATCTAAAAACGTATTTTTCAAACATTATTATTTTTATTTAATTTTTATTTATTTTGTTACTTTTTTTTAACGGCCCGCGATCTACCCGCACCACACTCTGGTTGGCGACCACTTACAGGGTAAACATTACAACCAACCATTATATATCATGAAACTGCCCCCGTTATTTCAGTATGTCTTCTGAAGTGTTTAACATATGCAAATGAAGCATTGTCTTTTGCTTATTTCAGGTTAAAGTCAAAAAGGGAATTCGAATCACTCCATACATCTGAAAATACAGTCAACAATATGTTTTTTAGGGATACAATGATTTATAAACATAGATACAGACATTTCTGAAGTTTAAATGTGCAAACAAAGCATTATGTGACGCCCACTTTTGTTCGAGTTGGAATGAAATAAACGTCTATTACATTACATTACATTGCATTTAGCTAACGCTTTTATCCAAGCGACTTACAATAAGTACATTCGACCAGGAAGACACAACCTTGAAGAAAACAGAATCATATAAGTACATCAGGTTTCATAGAGCCAAGCATTTCAAGTGCTACTCAACTGGCTATAGATAAGCCAGTCCTTTATTAGTATATAAGTGCTCTGTTAGCAGTTCTTTGTTAGTAATTCTATCGCTCGAGGTGGAGTCGAAAGAGATGAGTTTTCAGTCTGTGCCAGAAGGTGTTTAAGCTTTCTGCCGTCCTGAGGTCAATGGGGAGCTCATTCCACCATTTTGGAGCCAGGATAGCAAACCCACGTGTCTATGTACTTCAAAATGTTATTTGCTCTTACCCAGGAAATAATCTACAGAAGCAAATAACAAAGAAAGTAAAATCAACATCTCGTTGCGTAGATAATATGCTAACTGCATGTCAGCATTGTCATTTTGACCATGCTGATATCATATATATCATATCAAAATGCTGTCCTTTGTGAACATTTGCTAATATGCAAAAGTAACTAAAGAAAATGTCATTTACTGGCAGAAATAAAAGGGGTTGACTTTTGAATGTCAACAGCGTGTGGTTTTATTGATGCCATGCCAAACAGCTCTGTGTAACACTTTTCTAAATAGTGCTTTGTTACCTGAAGACAACAAGTGTTAAGCTGTGTAGACTCTCCAGTTCTTGATGTGGCGTTGAAGGCCTGTAAGTGGCGCATTGATTGATATGATGAGGATGCAATTAGCCGTGAGCTAAATAAGAGGAGCCTCTTATCATGCTGAGCACCACTTGCATGTGTGTGGGTGTGTGTGTGTGTGTGTGTGTGTGTGTGTGCGTGTGCGTGTGTGTGTATTCAGACTGTCAACCAGTCAGTCAGAAATATTGAGTCTGGTATTCCCTGGTATTTATCAGAGTGTAACTGTGCCCTTTTCATGTTGTGTTTGAGCTGCTGCCATACATCAGACATGACCTGTACACACACACACACACACACACACACACACCACACACACACACACACACACACACACCACACACCACACACACACACACACACACACACACCACACACACACCACACACACACACACACACACACACACACACACACACACACACACACACAGCGCTCCATTTTCCTGACTGTGTTTTTTCTTCTTCCGGTAGATGAGAGAGAAGTCGTTCAGAAGAAGACTTTCACAAAATGGGTAAACTCACAGTTGTCTAAGGTAAGAGAGCTTCCTGCTTCCTCTTTATTTACTCTTACTGATTGTGATCACTCTCTCTCATCACTATGTTGTAAGCTTTACTCCCAAAGAGGATATATAATGGTCATTTTCAGGTTTCATTTGTATATTGTGCCTGTACTAAGAAGAAAGGAAGGACAGGTATTCCTTCTAATTCTACATGCAGTATTTGGGATATTTAAAGTTTTTTTTGTCATCTCTTTTCAATTATGTTGATTGATTATTGTCTATTGCACATTGATGTCACTTTCTCTAAGCCCCCCCCCCCCCCCCAGGGGATTGAATGACTTGTTTTGTATTTCATTCTCTAATTACACTCCTGTTGTGTGTGTGTGTTTGTTTATTTGTGTTGGTTTGCGTGCCAACACATCTCCTCTATTCCCATTTTCAAAGTTGATTACAAGGGGGCTAGAGGTGTGCGTTGCCATGGTGACGGAGACTTAGATGAGTGTGTGTGCATACAGATGTGTGCATGGTGGTGCTCATTGGAGTGTGTATGAGTAAAAGCTATTGAAACAGAGTCTGGTCTAAGCCAGGTGATTAAACCAGGACAAGGACGGACAACTCTCCTTTTTTTTTATTTCTATTTCTTGTCTTTCGCCTCCTCCTTTATTTTCAACTTCTCCACGTCCTTCCTTTCCTAGCATCCATTCTTCTCTAGGGACATATCAGAAATGTAGCAGCCGACAGCAACAACAGTGAAGTAATGCTATTTTTCAAACCTAATTTGATACTATGATATAAAAAATGAACAACACTCCCTAAAGTAGTAACTCATGTGACATCCGTATTTCCTCTTTATTTCCTTTTCCCCTTTCAGTTATTTTTCTTACAAACTCCTTCCTCCTTCATTCTCCTCTTTCCTCCCTTGCTTCCCCTCTTCTCCTTCCAGTTTTTCACCTTCTTTCCCCTTTTCCTTTAGTTTCCTCCATTTTATATCCACTTGGAGATATCTCGGAGTGTCAGAAATGTAAATTATAGTTGGGATGTTGGAGTTTTTGCTGTAGTGTAATGGATTCTGGTACTCCTTAAAAAGTACTGGCTGTGGTTGGTAACAAGAGTGAATACGCTCACCCTGTGACTGATCCACACATATTCCTGAAGTGCCTCTTTTTATGGTTGGCTGAGTAGCAAATCACACTACAATCAGACATCGCTGGCAGGCATCTCTTTGCCTTTTTTCTCCATATTTCTGAGGGCTGCCGTAACTACACCTTCCACCTCCTGCCATGACATGTTCGCTCTCCCTGCTGAACTTTTGTTTTCCTCTCACTCAGTTTCCATTACGTCTCCCACTCCTTCATCTCCTTCCCTCTCTCCTTCAATTTCCCCCCTCCTATAATCTCACTTTCTCACATCTGCCGTCTCGCTATCTGTTACTCTCCTGAGGCCTGTGTGTGTGTCTGTGTGTGTGTGTGTTGTGAGAGACTCATCTATCTAGGATGGGGTACTCATTATGCTCCGCTGAGTTTGGATGGATGAGGGGATTTCTCTCTCTTTCTCTCTCGTCTATATCTCCACCCCCCTATTTCTATCCCTTGCCTCCCAATCCAACCTTTCTTCCTCCCTCTTTTTCTAAGTTTTATAAGTGGATAGCAACTGTCAGCTATCCCTAGCAGCAATATGCTTTCCTTAGCATTGGTCTGCTATCCTTAGCATTGGTCTGATATCCTTAGCATTGGTCTGCTATCCTTAGCATTTGTCTGCTATCCTTAGCATTGGTCTGCTATCCTTAGCATTGGTCTGCTATCCTTAGCATTGGTCTTCTATCCTTAGCATTGGTCTGCTATCCTTAGCATATGTCTGCTATCCTTAGCATTGGTCTGCTATCCTTAGCATTGGTCTGCTATCCTTAGCATATGTCTGCTATCCTTAGCATATGTCTGCTATCCTTAGCATTGGTCTGCTACTTTAGCATGTCTGTATCCTTAGCATTGGTCTGCTATCTTTAGCATTGTCTGCTATCCTTAGCATTGGTCTGCTATCCTTAGCATATGTCTGCTATCCTTAGCATTGGTCTGCTATCCTTAGCATTGGTTGCTATCCTTAGCAGGTATGCTTGGGAAAAAGAGCAGACTTAGTTATGTCATTAATGTGAGTTAACAAGCAATCTTTAAACTAAGATTGGTCTTTGTTTTGGTCTAAGTGGTAAAAGAAACTCTCTACATTCAGGTCTCAGAGTCACTGGTGGATAATGATTTATGTATTTTTTCCATAAGTTAGGACAAATAGTTTACCTCGAAGTTGCAGGAATTGAGGTAAAAAGGGGACGGAAAGAGTTGAGAGGACAGCATGCGTCCGCTGCCTGTTGTTAATTTCACACCCTGGCTGTCACTGTGCTCAGGTCTTCAGAAAGTGCAGAATAACCCTGATAGGGGAGGAAAGAAAAGGGAACAGGGGAGGACAATGAGGCTGAGAAACAAAAAGGAAAGGATAAGCATTGGGAGCACAGACGGTGGTGAGGAAAGCATCATAACGCAGGTATCGTTATGCTGATGATACACACTAAAAGTAGAAAAATACCAACTTTGAACCAGAAAACTCCATATTTATAATGTGCTACCGTTAAGTTGACAAGTTGGGAGGTAATATAGAGTTTGCCACCTTGGTACAGTACACACTACTAAGCCTCCTTGTTATTATTACCTTTACAAGTACCATATAGGCGCAAATTAAGAGTTACCCTCTTCCATTTTGCCATCAATTGGGCCCCAGGAGATCGTAGACTGTGGCAGACAGAATTGCATATTGAAAACTAGGCCGATAGGGATCCAATAAAAAAGCTGATGTAATTATTCTATAGTCATTACATTGTGCCATAAACATTAACTTGTCATTTTAAGTTGAAGCAAAACACTTCTACATCGCCTCGTGGAATGTGTATATCTTAACCCATTGCTATGTTGATTACACAGCCCATGGTTATACTGGATAATCGTTCATTAGTATCTACTAACTGTAGTGCCTCAGTCTGCACTGCATGGATGTTGTTCTGACATCGTCTGTATATTGGACTGTGAAGAAAATAGCAGGCAAGCAAGGCAAGTTTATTGATATAGCACCTTTCAACACAAGGCAATTCAAAAAAGTGCTTTACAAAAATGAAAAACATTGAGAGCATTAAGAAATAGTGCAGTGGAAACACATTATAAAATTGCATTAAAAAGCAAAGGGAATAAAATAAACATTAAACAAGCATATATATAAAACGCATGAATACAAGTTACAGTGCACTAGAGCCACTAAAGAATAAAGTGTTTGCTGATTTGACCTTTTTTGTAGCTAAATTATTGAATTTGTTTTCATCTTTAGAGATTTTATTAAAAGTGTATTACATTTCTTAATCTTAATTAGTTAAAGTTAAAGTTCAAGGTAGCTTTTTTATCCACTGAGGGTTAGAACAGTTACACCATTTGGATAAAACAAAAGAATGAAATACTGATACAAAGAATCTGAATGAGCTCATACAGCCACATATCCTATTCACAGCCCTTGGTGTGCTCTCTCTTCCCTTTTAGCTTCCTCGATGGCACTAGAATCTCTTCTGGGGTTTCACAAAATTAGGAGCTGTCACACAGTAACTGCCGCTGAGTGATCCTTTTCCAAGTCAGAACTAATCCCAACCTACTGTAGAGCGGAGTGGGAGCAGAGCTGCTTGCTCTTTCCACTGAGAGCATCATTACCTACTGTACTGTGGATTTAAAGGTCATTGGGAGAAGTTTGCAAAGGTTAGTGGGCTTTGTCAACAGGATTTGGTGATGGGCAGCAGTTTTATAACTCATGTTCACTGAATCACTGCTGACTGTGTTTTTGGAAAACTGCTGCGGCAAATAGAAGCTTTACTCCACTAAATAAAGTGCTGTGGTTCAAAAGTTAACTAAATCACCTCCTGGTCTGTTGCATTTACATATTTAGGTCAGACTCCTATCTTCCTTGTCACTCAGAGCTTTCACTTTAATTACATGACTTCTTTGATCATGACATGTTGTTGTGGTGTTGGACAGCTTACCTGTGCCGCAGAATAATCTCCTCCCTGTGTCCGCAGGTGATCATTTGCTCTGCTGATCCATGTCAACACGTGTGTCCAGAGCTACAGGCTGCTAGCATGACCTCAAAACTGGTAGCACTTTAAATCTAAATGCTAATTGAAGTTGTTCTGCACGCAATGTTTGGATGGCAATAGGATTACAGAAACATGAGGTCAGCTGTGAATCTTGGATTAAAAAACACTTGGTGCCTAAAAATGTTCCAAAAGATCACGTGGGTTAATCAATTTAATTTAGTATTGGTAAAGATCTTTTAACCTATTAAAACCTCCTAATGCTTGTTTTATTTTCTCAAAGGTAAAGAAAATACTACCATTTCAGGATAATAGTGGAAGTACAGAAGAGGATTAGGGCCATATGTCCAAATAATTTAGAGATTTTACCAAAAATGACTCAGAATTCTGACTTTTGTATCAACTCAAACTCAAAGAAATCTAAATATATCAGATTTCATCTTCCGATGTGTCATGTTCTTTTTAGTTATCCAACAAAAGCATGATCTGGACAAAAGCATTGGGAGTGTGTAAAATGCTGCTGCTTAAAATCATGTAAAATCTGTCTGGAAACAGCAATTACCAAGATCCTTGACTGGAAATCGATGTGTGTCGTAGAAAGAGAAACTCTGGAATCCTCAGAGATATGTATTAAATAGAAACATGTCACAGCATTCTGCCTGTTAAATTGCTGATAGCACCATCTCAGTGAGTAACAGGAGTAATGTTAGAAAGCTGCTCGTAACAAGAAAAAACTGCCCTTCCAGTCTTAGTTTACATATTCATGACTGATAGAAGATTCTTTATTAGAAACCTCCTGAGCCTCCCACCCTAGGGCGACACAATTAATCTAAGTTTGATCAAATTCGCTATGTGGACTAGTGCAATGTCTAAATCAGTGGTTCCCAACGCTTTCATCCTCCTTTAACAAATACTTCACATTCATCTGGTTTGTGACAGTATTGTTTAACCTCTAAGTAATTACATTCAATATATTTTAGAATTGACAGGAATTATACAGATTATAAAAATAATAATATGAGTATGTAGGCCACTAAAACAGTAAACGAGATGGTTCCAAAACGTGTGTTTTTTGACCAGAACGTTAAATTATCTTCCTCTTTCTGTCTTATAAAACAATCCAGAAAACAAGAAGTATTTTCCTTCAATGAAATGTCCATCCTCAGTGTGTGTGAGCCTTTACGTTTCCACATAAAATCTTTTTTTTTTTACATTTATTATCATCATTATCTTTGTTGCATTTCATTCACCTGCTCTCTCTTTAATCATTTCCTGTCAATCAGTTAATTGAACATGCATGAGAAGCGGCAAAATCAGGGCTTAACAGTGTTCCATCGTCACAGCCAATAGGAAAATGGGAATAGTTAATTTCGGTTGATGGCCGTTTTTTCTCCATTGCACCCTAATTGCTTGTAGTTACCAGGGAAGCACTTTGAGAATGGAAAGCATGCAATTCATACCTACATAATGTGCCTATTCAAATTCAATTATTATTTGTGTGATCAACTATATAAAAATATATTTGAATTGGACTGTTAACCATGCTCTACACACGTATCCATTAATTACAACAGAATACACATGGCATCTTAATTATAATTAGCCTCAGAGACCATTCTGGAATACTGCCTGGCCTCAGGTTGGCTGTTGTGGCGACAGTATGAACTGACAATTAAATTAAATATTCTACTAATTTAATAAGATATATACCTTGGTGGTTTTGGGGCCCAAGTATCTGGACTAAAACTTGCAGTGTTCATCATTTCTGTCATTCTTTCGGGAGTCTGTTGACAGCATGTGGCCTGTCACTAACAAAAAATAACTCAAAGCAGCCATTCATCTGCCTGTGGCTCCTGCCAGGGAAACAAGACGCTGCCATTAAACGTGTCGCTGCTATCTCAGTGAAATGCAGACACTTGAATCAAGATAAGTGGCCCGTGGGCGGATTGAAGAGAAATGTACTGTTTACCCAATCACTGGTATTCAAGGTTGCCCTTATGATCACATTATGTTATCGTTTGTCCTTCTTGTGATTAAGTCAAAAGAGGACAAGTTGGAAGATTCAATTACAGAAGCAGACGTCTTAAAGCAGCCCTGCTTCTGATGTGTTTCCATAGCTGATGGTGGGTTAGTGTCTGGCATAGAGACCGGAGGGCAAACCCAGAGATAACCCATCTATAAAGATATTTTACACACTAGAAATGTTATTAAAATCTACTTCTATATTACTCCGACATTATTCACACCCACTGGTATTCCTTCATACGTCTGTTTAGATATAGGAGAAAGCCTCAACAGCTTTTCATTAGTTGTACAGAGCAGAATAAATCCTGACAGATGTTCCACAGGTGTTATTCACCTCGTGCAGCTTGTGTGATCTGACAGCAGATTAAACCTGACCTGCTAAAGTGTTAAAAAAGTACATTCACACTGATCAAGACAATCTTTTTCTGCTTCTTTCTTTAAATTGAAGGCAATTCTCACCTCGACCTTCTCCATTTACGCAGGACACTCCAGTTTTGTCTAAAAAGTATGTATTCCTCAATTCAAATGTTTCAACTTTTATATTCCTACAGTGCTTTTAGACTCAGTTTATGAGTGGCGCTCAAATATAAATCTTGCTTTGTTCACGTGTTGTCCTATTAAAGTCAGTAAATGGGTTCAATAGGATGTTAACACACAGTAGACACATTGTTAGCCAGCAACCCCCTCTAAAGGAGAGAACAGGTAAAGCTTGTCCTTGGTACTCTGAATCACTTCACTGAAAAGAAGTGTACCTTTTAGAAAGAGTGACTAAACACTTAAGCTACAGGCTGGAGAAATAAGCGTTAAGAGTTTTTGTTGGATAAAACATGTTTCTATACACCCCATAGTCTGCAGATAATAAACCTGTAGGATGTGTATAAACTGTGTGTGTGTGTCAGGGATGGTGGTGTTTGTGGTAATTGTGTGTGGATGTAATTCCCAGTTGTTGTTGGAACGCGATAAAGGAAACATAAGTGCTAAAACAAATCAGGGCAGAGTGTATCTCAGAACCAGCAGTGATTCCACACTTATCTGTTGGCAGAGAACAGGCTGCCCTTAACTCCCCCACAATACTGTTGGTACACCCACAAGGGGTCTGTTCGTTATTATTCTTTATTTCAACAATGTATCATTCACAACAGCAGACTGGTTTCTGGCATTTCTCTTTAAATGAATGATGGCATAAGAAACTTTTTTAATAAATCACATTTTTTTTTTTTTTAAATTCCCTATATCAGAAAATGTACACGGTATGATAATCCTCAACTTTATTATACAGAAACTGGCATATCGCAATAGCGCTATTATAACCTTCGTTGACTTTGTGCTGATTTCCCTCTGTTTAAAGTTAGGGATATGACTGTGTCAGCAAAGCAGTGAAATCACAACATGAAAATGGATTGGATTTGCTGCAAAAGAAAGCATCTGCTCTGGATGGAGATTATGATGTGTTTGAGTACATTTCTGAGGATTCTTCAGCTATAAGTGCTGGAAACGATTTCTAAAGTTCAGTATTTCCTAGTAGCTGCATTATGGGAAACTCCCATTCAGCCCAGAAAAGACCTAAAGAACTGTTGAGTCTATTGGGGGAAATTAAGAAGGAAAGAGAATTGTGTGATGGTTTTAAAGTTTGTATATTCTATTTTCCAGCGAGGTCATATTCAAACGCCTCTCCTTTGTGCCTGGGCTCCTTTGCCTTCATGTGTCCACTGTGGGTTTCTTCACTTATCACCTACAGCCACACACAGTCCACAAGACACTCAGATAAGGCATCTAGCGCACCACACACACCACACACACACACACACACACACACACACACATCACACACACACACACACCACACACACACACACCACACACACACAACACACACACACACACACACACACACACACACACACACACACACACACACACAACACACACACACACACACAAACACACACACACACACACACAACACACACATTGCCTAGGCGAATGGAGAATAACTCAATAACGTTGAGTCTCAGGACAATGCCGAGAGGCGTAGGTCGAGGGCAGAAAAGAGGAGACATTAGAGGAAGAGAATGAGATGTGAGAGAATGTGAAGGGGAGTATAAAATATGAGATAGAGGCAGAGCAGAAACAAAAGGAAAACGAGGAAACTGATAAGAAGATCCACAGAAGATGGATAACATCATTCCTTCTTTATAGAAAAGTGAATTCCTTTTTCTTTCTATATTGTGGGTAGTTTCTGCTTCTTCCTGTGGCAGACCTTGTTGTAATGATGTGTGATCGTTGCACAAAGGAGATCTCTGCCACAGTAAGGACAGTGATGATACAAGGAAGATTCATGATGTTTTTTTTATATGATGCTGCTGGCAAACAATGCAGCAATGAAGCTTTGCTTGCTTACTGTCCTTGTTCTTTTCCTGTCTTGCCAATTCCTCTCACACTTTCTCACAATTTCTTACTTCATTAGGTTTTGGCTATATTTTCAAATAATGCAATCATTCTGCTCACCATGCTAAATCAAGTGTTGCGAGAAAATTAGTCCAGATTAGCTGATCTCAAATCTGTTATGACACCTCTAATAAAGCGTAGGCATGTGAAGGTCAGATGCAATATTCAAGTTAAATTGAACTAATTGATCAGCCTCAAGTTAAGAGCTGTAGCCCTGTGGACACTCCTGAGGTAAAACATATGTGAGATATAATGGTGATGTTTAACACAACAGAGCCGGCCAGCTAACCAATCAGAGCAGACCATGCTCTGGTTTCAGACAGAGGGTGAAAAGAGGTGCTGCAGTATGAGAAAATGAAGAGCTTTTTGAACATGAAAGCATGGAGACATGTCACAGTAGAGACACTACATACTAATATGACCTGAATACAAGCAAAATATGACCTTATTTTAGAATTCTAACCAAAAACACAAAAAATCAGCCGAGAGAGCCCAGAAGTGTTTAATGCTAACTAATTTCTCAGGTTTGGCACTCTTTCATAGAAGGTACCCTTTCAAATATATTAGAAAGAAGCCTGATAGTAGGTAGTTTTCTACTTTTTATAGCTGTAAAAAAAAATACAAATACAACTTTTTATTTTGTGATGTACTGTATTTTGTATGTAGCTCCTGTTCCCTTCACTCTTGGCTGTGAAGGCACCAGAGAAGACACTCCGCCTGCAGCATTTTTTTTTTAAATGTGAAGTAACTGCTAGCTTGTAATCCCAGATTTACCAGCACTGATAAGGAGCAGCCTCTCGGGTATTAACTGCTATCTTCACATTTAACACAGTCAGTTTGTGCTTACTGAAGAAATGCCAGCGTCTTTTGACTCCCAGCAACTGATGTACATTTCTTTTACAGACTTAAATATTGCAGAAGTAATAACTTTTATTCATAGTATCTGTGTTTCAGACAGGGAAACCCCCTGTGGAGAATCTGTTCTCAGACCCTGTGTGATGGAAGACGCCTGCTGGAGCTGCTGGAGGGGCTGTCAAGGACATGAGCTGGTATGAATACACACACACACACTCACAGGAAAATACTGTAGAATCAGGACGTATCCACCCACATAGAAACAAACATGTTGTCAGTATTTAGTAGTCCAAAGTAGGAGTGTCCCCTCCTTATGCACAAACAGCATTTACATTCACAGTAGCAGATTTAAAACGACAACATACAAAATTATCATATTGAAAAACAGTGGTAAAGTACTCTCTACTGTATGTGTTTGAATTGTGTTTGTAAGCCCTCTTTACAAATAGTTGTTATTTTTTACACGCTGTACAATTGATTGACAACTGACAGAACCAAAAGAGACAAAGATTCCTCTGGGCAACCGTGAATAAGAATATAAGAAAACCAAAAACTTGAAGCTTAGAAACATGTTAGAAGATTTATGAGGGAAAATGCTTCTTGTTTCAGTGTCAACTACACAACAATGCCACTAACCTGCTTGAATGAATAGGTTATTATAGGGTTAGCACTATTACCATCTGTATCAGGGACTGAACAAACTCTGGACTGACACATCGCAGTTCAAACCTCTTTAATCTAACAAGTGGACTACAGAGGGCCTGAAGAAAAACCCAATATTAGGATCATTTGTGCTTTAATAATGATTTAGGGTCACTTGTGCTTTTCGGACTTCCAAGAGTATTTCTCCCTGTCAAGCAACACTGTAGGGAAATCGGACTAAATTACATTTGGAATCATTTCATCTTTTCCTTTTGGGCCAAAAATCAAATTTAAGAAATGCATTTAGTGTCTGACTTAACTGTTTTCATATCTGTTTAAATTTCCCCATGGCATCACCAGATACAGCACTTTCCAATTTTGCACAAATCAGTACTTTTTGAAACATTGCAAATAAATCGGGCCAATATGTTGCCAAGACATGCTCACTATCTGTACTTGTATCCCGAGAGGTACTGCTGTAGTTTTCCAGGAGATATGGGAAGATTGCAGAGTATGACACATTTTGTATCACACATTGATAACTCTGCTGATTAATACAGTTTTTAAATCCACGTCAGAGAACACTTCACCCAGTATGTTAATTGCACTCCTTATTAGTAACAAAATAAATGGTATTTTTCCACCTGACTGACCTGGTAGATTATAACTGTTATGATGTTAAACTTCATATATATATTGGGAGGGATGAAACCCTCTTTAATGGTCACACATGCAGAGCACAGAGCACACACAGTGAAATGTGTTCTCTGCTTTTAACCCATCCTAGTACCAGGAGTCTAGTACTAGGAGCTAGGAGTAGTAGGAGCATAATGCCTCCCATCCCACCTCTCTGAACCAAAATCATCACTGGTACATTTATAAGCTGGTAAATAAATGCCAAATGTCAAGATTAACATACTAATCTGCTTCTTAGAAGGAAACATACACACAGCAGCGCGGTCCACTGTGGTAATCAAACTTCTACTCCCACCTTGTTTTCATTTCCCCCTCCAGCTCTCTTCACCTCCTGCGCCTTGTCTGTTTGCTGGAATCCCTCCCTCCTCTCTTCTTCAATCTCCTCTCTTTCTCTTTATGCCTTCTTGTTATTCTCACTTATGTTGTTCTCACTCTACCCCAACTTCTATCTCAGGGAAAGATGTTATCATCCTTGTCCTTTGTTTGATACCATCTCCTATTGTAATGGCAAACAGACACATTAAAACACACACTTTTATTGTAATGTGGTTGTTTGTAGCACTTGTGGATGCCCCTGAGCAAGGTCTCTTTATGCCTCAATAACCTCCACTGTCTGGTCTGTGTGTGTGTTTTTGTGTGTAGGTGAGGTTGGAGAGAGGATTCTCACGCGTTCACTCGCTCAACAATGTCAACCGTGCTCTGCAGATCTTGCAGAAGAACAATGTGAGTACATGTATTGACGTATACATATTTCTCTTCATGGGCAGTGTGAGTTCATTATAAAAGGCAATGGATTTGACTGCATTAATAAAGCCTAGATATAAATCAGTGGTTGGATTCAGACAGTGAAATGCTTAAATCGCAAGGCCTTTCATGTTTCTCTCTATCCTCTCCAACTTGCCACATACCTTTACACCTGTCTCCTCCAGGATGCATTTATTTTCCTGTCTAAGAAAAACACCCCTTCTTACTCTCTTTCTTATTGTGTATTTTCCCCTTACCACAACTAATCTTTTGCCATTATGTTGCTTGCCTTGATTTCCCTTCTAATGTATAATTGTCTATCTTTATAAGAATATATTAATTAAGTGAAGATAGCTAAAATGTGTGTTACCACACCATGCATTTAAAAAATCGCAAAGACAGACTAAGCTCCATTCAGTGTTCTATCTGTAGAGCTACAAAGCATGTTATTTACAATGATACGGTTGCCCATTCAGCACTCATTTTTAGTAAGTGTTTTAAGAAATGGTATTCAATTCACAAAGAGGTAAGCATGGTTTGTGTCAGATGAAACGACTGCTGCTAACAAAATTGTATGTTTTAACTGAGTGTTAACTATCTTAAACAAACAATAATGTTGTTTTATACTACTTTGAGGAATTAGCGTGTGTTAGCTACACGTTAGCACGCAGGGCTAGCTAGCTTAATTGGTAGTAAGCTAGTTACTTTCTAGCAAGCTAGTTAGCCATGCTGTGCTAACGTTTTTAGCTTGTGTCAGAGCCAACAACGTAATTTATTCCTTGAACTTTTGCTCTTGTATTTTTGCTCAAGGAAAAACACACACCATGCTTCAGTTCAGAGTGTTTGTATGCCAAGTTCTGCTAAAACAGGCCATGCTTGAATACCTTATTCACAGTTGGAAAATTACTAAAGTGGAGCAATTTGCTAAGCCAGTGGTTTTCAAACTGTGGGGCGCGACCAAAGAGGGCGCGACCCCTGGTGGGTCGCGGAGGTACTGCAGCCCCCCCGGGCGCGGGAAGAAATGGTAAACAAACACTGCTCGAAAATAAATCTACAAAATGGAGAAGTTTTTAACACGGCCGTCAGAGCAGCTGAGTCCGGAGCTTAATGTCGTTTAGTCCGATGTTATAACCACCTTCAATTACATCAAAACAAGACCACTGAAAGCTCGCCTTTTCTCTGCATTGTGCGAGGGGATGGGCTCCGAGTACACAGCTGTTCTTTATCACAGCGAGTCCCGATCGGTCCCGATCATAGACTGGTCCCGATGGCTCCCGATCATAGACTGGTCCCGATGGCTCTCTCGCGGAAAAGTGCTGTCCAGAATCTTCTTGGAGGAGGAGGGGAACGATCGTGCCATTGATAGGCTATGTGTGGAATAGGAATTGTATAGTGATGTGATTGTTTGCAACCTGCAGTAGAAATAGTAGTTCAGTGTTCATTCATATATTTTTCTTAAATCTATTTTTCACTTTTGTTCATGTGTAATCCATAATAAAATATAAAATGATAGTTGGATCTTTGTATCTTCTTATTATTAGCAAAGAAAATGTAATGTTTTTACAACAATATACAATTAATCCTACCAATATAGATGGGAAACGGGTTGGGGGTCCCGAAAATATTTCCAATACCCAAGGGGGTCCCGACTGAAAAAGTTTGGGAACCACTGTGCTAAGCTATATTAGACTAAGCTAGGTGGAAGGGTTTATCAATTTGTTAATTTCCTCTCAACTCATGTTGTAAATTGTTTAATTTTAAGGGGTCACTATAGCTTAAAATGTCGAGAATTGAAGTGACTAATGGCGCGTTTCCACTGCAGCAGGTAGCTCGCTTTAAGCGCGCCGAGCCATGCGGGGCCCGTTTTTTTTAATGTAGAATTAACCAATCTGTTAATCTCTCCCCAGGTTGAATTGGTGAATATCGGAGCGGCAGACATCGTTGATGGGAATCACAAACTGATTCTCGGGCTCATCTGGAGCATCATTGTCCACTGGCAGGTGTGTGTTTGCATGCATGTCATGTGTATTTATTTGCTGAGTGTGTGTAAGAATATGTTAGCATGCTGCTCACTGGAGAGATTTAGAGACGAAGAGTTTGCACATTTTGGTAAAGTGTCAATATTTCTGCAGAGGCAGACCATTTTGCTTCGTTACCTTGACTTTAATGAGTATTTACTCCAACTGCAATGAGTCAAACAAAACATAAAATAAAGCTTTGCAATTTCCCTGAACTCCAAATTGTGTTCATATTAGGGCTGTCAGTCGATTAAAATAGTTAATTGCGATTAATCGCAAATTAATCGCACATTTTTGATCTGTTCTAAATGTACCTTAGAGGAATATTTTTCAAGTTTTTAATACTCTTATCAACATATGAGTGGACAAATATGCTTTATGCTAATGTTTATTATCATTTGAACAATGACAAATATTCTCATGAATATTAAACAACAACCTCTGAACATTACAAATATTCGCCTCAATTCAACCTGGAACCTCTCTCATACAATAATACAATACAAATTGTGTGTGTGTGTGTGTGTGTGTGTGTGTGTGTGTGTGTGTGTGTGTGTGTGTGTGTGTGTGTGTGTGTGTGTGTGTGTGTGTGTGTGTGTGTGTGTGTGTGTGTGTGTGTGTGTGTGTGTGTGTGTGTGTGTGTGTGTGTGTGTGTGTGTGTGTGTGTGTGTGTGTGTGTGTGTGTGTGTGTGTGTGTGTGTGTGTGTGTGTGTGGGATCGTTGGAGCTATGTGCAACTCAAGGCATATGCTCGAACCGGAGCTGCCTGGACGCTGCAATCATGTTGCGCACTATCCGTGCTGAGTGTGCTGACTTTTCGTGCAATGTCCCGCTGTCTGGCTTCCTGCATCAAGTCAAGTGCTCGGCGCAGTTGTGGCGAAATGTCGCTCCTCTGTTTTCATTTAAACAGCTCCTTATATCCGTTAGCCCAGCTAGCTAGCACCAGATGCTAACAACAACAATGCACGTAAGGTCTCTCTCTCGCTCGCTCGGGCCACACACACACACACCCTCCCGGTCCTCCCGATGGCCAGTCGGTGCCTGCCGGTGAGCGTGGAAGTGTGGTCTGCTACAAGCAGGCGGCAGGAGCGGGGCTGTCAGTATCAGCTTGTAGATGGTATTTTAAACTCGATGCGCTCTGAAACTACGGGGCGGCCGAGGAAAAAAAATACACATGCGTTAATCGCGTTAAAATAATTAATGGCGTTAATTCTTTTTTGCGTTAACGCGTTATTAACGCCCTAGTTCATATACATTTTACTTTGTAATTACAAAAATGAAAAAATCAATGGAACCTATTTAGTGGTCCACACACAATTTTAAAGTGTACACAAACAAGCTTCAATGAGTATTACTTCTTCGGAGCTTTTATTAGAAAGTATCACTCTAACAACAGTTAGAAATGCCTTTTTATTTATGATGTAAAACATACTTTTGTTCTTATTGATTTACTATAGGTATCTGTTTATTTAAATAATAAGCTAAGATGGTTATATACCTAAGGTAATACATTAGGTTTCAAATTAGGTTTATTTTTAATATTTTATATAATTTATTGCCAGAATGCTTTTAGTATTTGGCAGAAGAAACAATTAGTTTGCATTCTTATGCTCACCTTCTACCATATGATTAAAATGCACTTTCCTTTGCAATCATATTTGTTTGTATTTCTGAACAAAACACGGAGGGTATTCTGAGGTCAGGTATTCAACACCATAACTTTGGAGAAAAGTACATCCATCAGTCACATTTATGTGTGACCAAAAACAGTACAGGGCGCTCAGAAGTTTCCTTTAATCCTTTCTTTTTATATAATAGAGCTTTCATCTTTCTGCCAATGCATGAAACAACAAAATAGCTGTTGGCTCATTCTCCCCTTAAGCTGTATTTAAAGTTCATCATCTTTTTTGGACTCTGTTTAAAACCATCTCCATGTAAAGGCTGTAGTTTCACTGCTCATATTACAATACATTTTAATTGTATTTCATTCCTCATTAAGTTGAAGAGAGGCTAATGTCTCAATCACGCTAGTTTTGGCATAGACTTAATGACGCGATTAATAGCAAAACACAATTCTATAATGAGCTGTGAGTGAGAATGTTTGTGTATAGAATGTGTGTGTCTGTGGATGTAATGTGTTTGTGTGAATTTGCCTGTCGAAGGCTGCTATGCCCTGGAGGTTATCATCGTCTTGTGTGTGGATCTCTGTCAGTATGTAGGTGTGTGTGTGTGTGTGTGTGTGTGTGTGTGTGTGTGTGTGTGTGTGTGTGTGTGTGTGTGTGTGTGTGTGTGTCTTTGCCAAAGCGCTCATCCAATTAAGTGGAAATGCATGCAGTGACCTACTCTCAAATGAGTCCCTTTTTTTTTACCCGGCACTCCACATTCTTTGAGGAATTGCTAACAAACCTGTGTGTGTCCTCTTTCTGGGAATTCACCTCAACACCGAATTACATCAACGTCTATTACCGCTATGAGGCTTGATATGTGTGTGTGTGTGTGTGTGTGTGTGTGTGTGTGTGTGTGTGTGTGTGTGTTTCTCTTCCTAACTCTATTACTTGACATATCTCAGTTCAACGGTGTGTGTGTGTGTGTGTGTGTGTGTGTGTGTGTGTGTGTGTGTGTGTGTGTGTGTGTGTGTGTGTGTGTGGTAGTTTCTCCACTGTTTTGTTGACCCTGTTTGAACCGATTTGTTGTATCATTCTGTCTTTCACTTATCTGTCCAGCCCCTGCTCTGAGCTCTGCTAACACTGTGTGTGTGTGTGTGTGTGTGTGTGTGTGTGTGTGTGTGTGTGTGTGTGTGTGTGTGTGTGTGTGTGTGTGTGTGTGTGTGTGTGTGTGTGTGTGTGTGTGTGTGTGTGTGTGTGTGTGTGTGTGTGTGTGTGTGTGTGTGTGTGTGTGTGTGTGTGTGTGTGTGTGTGTGTGTGTGTGTGTGTGTGTGTGTGTGTGTGTGTGTGTGTGGAAAAACGAGGGCAGCGAGACAAAGAAAGGGAGTTGAGTGGTATTGTGGGGGGAGAAAAAAGAGCAGTAGTGGAATGAAACATTATTTATTTTGTGTGAGTGGATATGTGGCTGATAGAAAGGTAAGGGTAAGATGTTCATAAGTAATGCACAACTGGGCAGTGAAAAGTATAACGTCTCGCTCCCTCACCCCCCCCTGAGCCTTGAACAAGTGCTCCAAAACTGTCAATCACAGCTGCCAAAAATCCAGCCTGTGAGGATGCAACCGCACACAGGCTTGTGCGTGGATATGTGTGTACACACATGTCCTTTTGACTGTGAGCGCTCTAACTGAGTTCCGTGTGTGTGTGTGGGAATATGCAAATGATCTACTGACAGGCCACGTCAAAACTTTGCTAGAAAGCAGCAGGTATTTAAAAACTGGCAATTTTATGATAATGTCACATCGCCAGGCGTCATATTAGCATGGATCATAATCTGTTGTTGTGACTATGAGGAGAGTTTTTAAAATGTGGTGCGTGTGAAAGAGTGCTTATGGGTGTGTTTGGTGGGAACTGCCAACAGTAACCAACTACTAACTGCATGTCTGTTCTCTCTAGATATTGTGTTTCTCCAGGATCTTTGTTTGTGTATGACTTTTCTTTTTGTCGCTGCTTTTAATTGAACTATTCATATCTTAAACTGCACTGTAACTTTTATCCATGTACTTTTTCTTTTAATGTTTAATTGAACTATTCATATTTTAGACTGCACTGTAACTTTTATCCATGTTTTTTTCCTTTTAATGTTTATTTTATTAGCTTTTCTTTTTTAATGCTTAATGTCTTTCATTTTTTATAAAGCACTTTGAATTGCCTTGCGTTGAAAAGTGCTATATAAATAAACTTGCCTTGCCTTGCCTTATGTTGCTGCCTTACTATCCCACTCCAACTGACAACACATCCTTTTTGTCTGTGCTTTATAGTGGGAATGTTTAAGATTTAAGATTTGTAGTTGCAACAACACAGGGTCTACACAGTCAAATCAAAGTTATAATTAACAATGCACTTTAGTACACTTAGTAAAGAAATACATGTTCATTTTTAACACCAGCCCTGCTTTGTCTGTGTGTCCAGGTAAAGGATGTGATGAAGGATGTGATGGCGGGCCTACAGCAGACCAACAGTGAGAAGATTCTGCTGAGTTGGGTTCGTCAGAACACGCGCCAGTACCCTCAGGTCTGTTTCCTCTCACTCAGTCTTATCCCCAATCCACAGGGTGTCTCCTGTTGTCTCACTGACTCTTCTGCAGCAGTCTCTCATGCATTTCAGGAAACTATAGTCCTGTGACGCCATAACAAAATAGTCCTCTGAATAATAGACCATGTAAATGTCAAGCAAAACTCTTTCTTCACCTAAAAGCAATGGCGACAAGTCTCATTAGTGCTCTACTACATACAATATGTTTGCTACAGTGACATTTTTTCTATCTGCCTGACTGGATTTATAAAAGCTCTCTTGCACAGCTTTCTGCAGAATTGGTTTGACAGATGGACGGATAGATTAGTTCTGGTGGTGATCCAGATCTGGGTTTAGTGCCATCAGATGATTATCATTTCACAGCCCTAAGTATGAAACTAAAAGACAGAGAGGCTTGTCCTAAAAATATGAATCCATTAAAATAAAAATTCCACGTGTAGGTTGTAGAAGTCTAGTGTCTAAACATTTTTTGAAGTGTTCTCTAATCTTAAAACATCTGTATTTGATTTGACCTTCCCAAAACAAACAATACAGGAGCAAAAGAGGATTAAAGTCTGTGTCTCCAAAGTAAGCTTTTAATATATAAGCAAGTCCCGTTAACTGTCTACAGAAAAAGCCTGAGGTTACTGTTAAAGCCAAGGACAATATCATTATTATCATTACAAAGAATTCATTTCAGGACTAACAAATAAATAAAGAGAGGCCAACAAGCTACTATATCTGAGTTTAGGCTAAGAGTAGCTTCTCTGTCCGTTGAGGGATCAGCTAGTTCTAATTGTAAAAGCCTTTTCAAGTAATGTCTTTTAGTATAATATCATGTGTGTAGCAATCAAGTAAGACCTTTTTACACAATATGGTTATTAGGACACAATAAAAAGTCACCTAATTACAACCAAAAGTTAAATAAGCTAATGTTGGTTCGCTTTCATTACTAAAATCTTCTAGACATCCCAAAATAAATCAATGGGCGTTCTTATAAATAACTTATCTTTGCTTTTTTTGACTTTTCTTCTGAGTACATGCATGTGCAAGAGCTCAGAGTCACTTTGTATTACATTTGAAACCCACCGTTAGCTACAGTACTCTGTAACCCCATGTATTAGAGCTCAGACTTGTCTACGATGTAATATCTACCTATGAATGGAAAAATGGAACCAGCATTGGGGCGACAGCGTTTCAACAGTGGGTGTCAAACTGCATTCACAGGTTGGCCCTTTAATAACCATTATCTCTGTCCTCAGGTCAATGTGGTTAACTTCTCCAGCAGCTGGAATGATGGCTTGGCCTTCAATGCCCTCATCCACAGCCACAGGTACTGTGTGTGTGTGTGTGTGTGTGTGTGTGTGTGTGTGTGTGTGTGTGTGTGTGTGTGTGTGTGTGTGTGTGTGTGTGTGTGTGTGTGTGTGTGTGTGTGTGTGTGTGTGTGTGTGTGTGTGTGTGTGTGTGTGTGTGTGTGTGTGTGTGTGTGTGTGTGTGTGTGTGTGTGTGTGTGTGTGTGTGTGTGTGTGTGTGTGTGTGTGTTGATAATTGTGTGTATTGGGTTATTGAGAAGAGACTAGAGAGTGCTAGACATTTTTTTGGGCGGAGAGGGCCTTTTATCAGTTATTAAAGTATTAAAGTTGAAAAGCAATGATTAAAAGTGTAACTATTCCGGGCTTTGAACCAGCTGCGCGGAGGACATCGCCGTGTGTGTGTGTGTACATTGTGGTCTTGTTTTCATATTGTGTAGGCAGCCCGTTGGTACTGAATACTAAGAGAAACAGGATATGAAGGGAGAAAATGAAAAGACAACATTTGGTTAGTTAGTGCCAGCTAGCAATTAGTCATGCACAGTCATGCACTGCTACAGGAAGCCGACTCCAAGAATGTCATGCTCTTTGTTTAAACCTAATCAGTTGAGAAAGCTTTATATTTCAGCCAGTGAGAATATATATACTTTATATCTAGCAACATTACATATCTGCTGCAGTAAATGCGTAAAGAATGAAGAAATAGATGCAGCAGTAATTGGATAATAGATGAAAGCCGGAGGAATCGATGGAAGAATGGTTTAGCACAGGTGAAACGGTGTTGATATATTTCTCTGGACTCCCCTGAGAGTCTGGGTCTCAGGCCTGGACTCGTGTCATAATGAATTAAATCATGGCTAGCCAGCATGAGCATCTGTTCGCTGTGTCCTTACAGGAATACAGAGTGCCAGATCGCACACTCCAAAGCCATCACCCTGCAGATCATCCGCTCCGTGCCAACAGCATTCTGTTTACGGATAGTTGATTTCACAGAGCAATGTTTAAATCAAACAGCTTTGAATTATTATGGTCTACTTTCACTATTTGTCTGTCGAGTGTGTACGGCTCAAACCACTGACTGCCTCGTAGATGAATATATTGTTGCCGACTTAAAGTAGTTCCAAAAATACAAATGACATGCATCAGTGTATTTCAGTTTGAAGACTATACACTCAAAATATGTATTTGTTAAATTCGATGTTTTTACTTTGAATTACGCCTTTTATCTCCTGTAAGTTAACATATGCTAAAGAATGTAAGTGTAACTGAGAAAGCATCTACCAGGTAATTGAAGACGCTAAATAGTTGGATTTTCCTCTTTATTTAGATGGTTTCAAATAAAGATGCAGTGGGCACATGATCCCTGTTAACTTCGCTTTTACCTCCACAGACCCGAGCTTTTTGATTGGGCCTCAGTGGAGAAGAAGACGTCTGCGATCGACAGACTGGAACACGCCTTTAATAAGGCAGAACAACACATGGGGATAGACAGACTGCTGGACCCTGAGGGTAACTCACACACACTCACTCACACACACACACACACACACACACACACACACACACACACACACACACACACACACACACACACACACACACACACACACACACACACACACACACACACACACACACACACACACACACACACACACACACACACACACACACACACACACACACACACACACACACACACACACACACACACCCCAATAATTCCAGCAGAGAATTTTCAAGGTGAGCTTCAGCGCTCATCGTATTTCACGCCTTCCAATCAGGCACCTTAATTGGCCCAGTTAAACACGATGTGTCATGCTGTGATTGGGTGTTGTCGTGGTGATAACTGTTCACCTTGGTGGAAGGACTTCATAAACTTACTGATAGTTTGGGAAAAAAGTGTCTTTTTTCAGCAACATGCTTCTAAATATAAACTATATGAACTCTGATTATATGGAAGATTTAATACGACTATACATTTTTTTTCTGAATCTCACTATGTGTGTATATTTTGGAATCAACTCTGAATAAGAATTGTAGCAGTATCCCTCTGCACCCCCCCTCCTGTGAGTGCTGTGTTCAGGCTCTGAGCCAAGAGATAGACTATGTAATCCCTCACAGGCCGCTTAAGCCTTGAAATGACACATCTCGGAAGACGAATATACATTGATCTGACACAAAACAATTACTTGCTTTTGGGAAGTGGGGCAAACGTCTTTTTTGTTATGCTGTGAACCAGCGCTCAAAACACAATCAACCCCCCCCCCCAACCTAAGCTTTATGAACACTTTCTCATGCTTTCTAAACTTGAAAATGACGCTTTTCAAGTTGTGTTTTCAGATATTCATGTCTGCTTTATAAAGACGCTTTCTGGATTTGGGAAGTTGGACGTTTGTCTGATGTTTTGCAAACAACACATGCAAGGCGTCAAACCATGGTTCTTCGCTGTACATAAACCTTGTGTTCTTTTTCTTCAGTCTGTTCTTTCTCTGAAATCTCTTATTAGAAATGTTTAGAAGAGGGATTTTCAGGAGAGCTCCACATTCACAAAAGCGCTGAAGCCAAAACACATTTACAAACGTCCATATCTCAATCATAATGCAATCATTTATCATTTAATTGTGGGATGCCGACATCACAATCCTTATTGGATACCCGATACTGTGCATTCAGTGGAGTTGGAACACTGAGCGCTGCAATTTGAGGGATCAGAAGAGGTCTGACCATTTGCATTTCTATATTTTAGATACAATTTGGCATGTCCATGTGTATTTCTCCCTGGCTTCTCCATGAAATGAATTTATTTGTCTTTGCTTTTTTTCTCCAAAGCCTTTGTTTGCTTTTTTAGCCTGCGATCAAAGCTGACATCCAATGTCTCAAACTTCTTTTTGAGACTTTGTTCTTCACATAGTCACAACACATCAGCAAACTGTGGAATATCGTTTAGACGTGTTTCTACTGAGCTGCTTTTAATATAGTTTGTTGTCAGATTATATATCCCGGTCATAGGTCGAACGGTGGAAACCAGATATTTTCTAAGGAACCATTTGATTAACTATTTGTAATCGAAACTAATGGCATTTCCACAGCGCATGTTTACAAAGACAGATGTAATCACTGCAGGGCACGCACACACACACACACACACACACACACACACACACACACACACACACACACACACACACACACACACACACACACACACACACACACACACACACACCACACACACACACACCACACACACACACACACACACACACACACACACACACACACACACACACACACACACACACACACACACACACACACACACACACACACACACACACACACCAAGTCTTCACCCTAAAATGAATGATTCTCCTCATGGGGACCTCCATTTTGTCCCCATAAGGGAGGCGAGTCCCCACACGTGACTATGTAAACAGATGTAGGTCCCCACAAGTATAGTAATGCTAGACCACACACGCACGCTCGCTCACACACACACACACACACACACACACACACACACACACACACACACACACACACACACACACACACACACACACACACACACACACACACACACACACACCACACACCACACACACACACACACACACACACACACACACACACACACACACACACACACACACACACACACACACACACATCTGCAGAGCCTCATAGGTATGTATGCACACACATGGATTCTTGGCGAAATGATTAAAATGGAGATGATGGAATAGAGAAACAGATTGGACCAAACAAGTGAGGGATGTGTGCACACTCAGACACACACTCAGACACACACTTGCAGATGGTGGCATTATTTACGGGGCTGTTTGTCTTCCTCAGACGAACAATAATGTCCTTAGATTTCCCTGTGATGCTGATAAATCACAAATATGACTCCGGCTTTATCTATCTCTCCTCTGACGCACACGTGTATCTATGCCCAGACGCCGTTACTTTGCTATTTCTCTCTTCTATGTCTTTGTTTCTTTTCCTCATCCTCTCTGCGCTCATTATTCTCGTGAACTTGCTCTGTTAGAAAAACCCACCACGATGAGTTCATTAGCTCTGCCTTCTTTTCTTCCCCTTCTGCTCCCTTGTTCACACTCTTCCTCCCATCCTCTCTTTTGACCTCACGGTGTTCATTTATCCGCTGTGTCCCGGCCGCGCTGTGATCCGTCTCTGTTAGTTCTGCCCCGGGCCGAGCTGCCAGGCCACAGACTCCCGAGTACTTTTCCTGAATCATCACTCTGTTAAATCTCTCCTCCAACCTGTTGGAAAACTTTCTCTGACTTAATGTTGCTCTGAGACACACAGTGAAATCTCTTGTTGGTGTCTTTTAAGTGGCCTTTGCTATACTTAGGTTCATTTTAAACCTCATTGAAATGACTTCAAGTGCAACAAGAATTTATCCAGTTATTTTTCTTGATGGATCTACTTTTTATCAAGAATAATATGACAGAAAATACAAAAAATATATCCCTTTTTTTCGGAAAACACCTTTACATTTTGTGTTTCGTCTGACCAAGTGTACAAACCCCTAACATATATTTTTTACTAGCAAAATGTCAACATAGAAACAACACGGGGGGGCATTACAAAAGGCAGTTAAGAGTTGATCCTTAAGTTTTGAAAATAACTTTGTTTCTCTTTCTCCCCGCTCTTCAGATGTGGCCGTGGCTCACCCGGACAAGAAGAGTGTCCTCATGTACGTGACGTCGCTCTTCCAGGTGCTCCCCCAAATCATTTCCATGGAATCCATTAAGGAGGTGGAGACGTTGCCGCGGGCGACCGCATCCGGCGCTGCCCGGATGACGACGGAGGAGCACTACCAGATCCAGACCCAGCAGCGCTTCTCCCAGCAGGTCAGACACACACACACACACACACACACACACACACACACACACACACACACACACACACACACACACACACACACACACACACACACACACACACACACACACACACACACACACACACACACACACACACACACACACACACACACACACACACACACACACACACACACACACACACACACACACTGACAATGGTCACATGACACTGTTATGGCTCATCAGCAATGCAACACTTTTTAATCACATTAGGTAAAGAATCATCTTTAGCCTCTAGGAAAGGAAAGGAAGGAAGGGACCTAGACACCTTTAAAGAAGCATGGCATCCTGTTTCCTAACTCACGTGCCATCCCTTTCTTCATGGGAACGAGTGACAGTGGCATCTTCACTCCAATGACTCTTGTCTTTGTGCTGTGATGATGCCATGATTCATTTCCCATGAGCCTTTGCTCTGCATGCATTGCATCTGTGCTCAGCGCCACTTGCTTTGAGAGCTTCACATTTACATTTCATTGCTTTGTTATTGTGTCAGCGCCCACACGAGGTAATAACACTCAAGTACACTCTATAGTATTGCATATTAAACCACTAAATGACTGCGGTTGTTTGTACACTGCATATCATCAGCTCCAGAACCGGATTATCTCACCCTGTTGTGAAATTAGTCTGAACTCCTTCTAAGCATCAACACAATCATCCAGCCAACCTTTATCGGGATGAGGAGGTGGGCTTGTGAAATTCCCAGCAGGAATGTACTATTGGAGGGATAGTAAAGGGATGAGAATGTCTTTGGTCTTAAAGCATCGTTATATACTGTAGTGGTGACACCGACAACAGAATGAATCAAAAACAGAAACCCGTGATTTTCGAGAATGGATTTTAAAGCAGCATTACTGTGGAGCGCTTCGTTTTCACAAAAGCAGTGAAATAAAAACATTGGAAGGAGGTTTGAAACTCCCTCTCTCCCTGAAGTTCTGTGAAATAAAATAAAGATGCTAATCAGCTGCCACACAGGTTCACAAGCACACTTAGTTTGCATTCTACTTTTTAATGATAAATTGGATAATGAACAGTTGGAGGGCATCTTCACTTCTCAGCGGCACCACACACTGAGAGCGTGGAGGAGCATGATAATCACAAACATGATTAACATGATTAAGAAGAGAAAAGGTTGCACATTTACAGTAAATACTGTGATTATATCAGCAGACTAAAAAATAAAAAGGCCACAAGGCAATAACCGTTGAGCTTTTTTGCCACGTTTTTGATGGAAAACACAATTTTATCTTTGTGTGGGCGTATTTTGAAAGATATATGATTTGATATTTGCCAAAATCTACGGCATTTTTTAAAAGCTCTGGGGCCTCATGTATAACGCCGTGCGTAGGATTCACGTGGGAAGGTTGCTTACGTAGTAGGAATCCAAAAAATAGGTACAGAAATGTTCCGACATTTTCCGATTCACCAAACATTGCGTACCGGCGAGGAAAGTGCGTACAGTAAATAAATAAGTGGTCCGAAAAAGGTTCATGACAAAATAAATACACAACCTTCCTCAGGCAGTGTGTTTGTACCGGGGACAGGAGACCCCCCTTGATGAGAGACTGTAAGAAATGGTCGGGGAATCCCTCCGGAGTGGAGTCATGACGACTGGATCTGAATTATGTTTTTGTATTTCGCAGCAACTCTATATCCACCAGTTAAAGGAAATACAACTAATGTGTTGCGTTATATTAGCTGTACATATTAGTTTCCATACCTCCTGTTTTACGAGCGACTTATCAAGTCTTGGCAAACGGCATGAAACACGATTAAACGTGATAGTATATAAAACCATGCTCGTACAACCTATAGAAATGCAAAACAGCGTCAGTTTAGACGTAATTCTGTCCTCCTGCTTACCGCATCATTTATGAGAAAATATTTCACAACATTAACACAACATATTCGAGGTGGTTTTTGTAAATATATCTTCTCCGCGCCGATCCTATGTGTTTGCTTTAAAAGAAGGAACACTCAAAACAACCAGGACGAGGGTTAAACAATAATCTGTTTTAATTATAAAAGGTAATAATGCAATACAATATAATACATTACCATACAATATAATATAATATAGTAATGTATGGAGTACTCCTGCCCTGGTTCACGTGCTGCTTAGATCCTTCGGTGTTGGCAGCCCGAGAAGAGAGAGCGAACCCAAGGCCGAACAGGCTTTTATACCAGAACAAACAGGAAGGTCAGCTGGTCATCTTTTCAGGTCATCTCATTGGGAGATGCAAACGTGACTCAGCGTGTGCCAGCAGAGAACCACAGTTCAGTTTGGAGCAAAACACATCTTATCATGTAGCTTATCACACAATAGTCATATGTTTTTCTTTATGAAAGCCATACTTGTTGGGAATTTACCAGTCATCATGACCTCCTCAGGACCAGCTAACTAACAGAGCTTAATTGTCCTCATTCCCCCAGGGCCTCTCTGAACTTCCGTCCACCCGAAGTCAGCTCACCCAGAATCAGAAGGACCATTGTCTCTCTAATTGTGTGTGACCCAATCGTCTCCTGCTCTTTAGGAGTCTTGAAATGAACGCACATACATTTCTCTCATTATCTAACACTTAACATCCCATATATCAGGTGACATAAAAATGAATATACCAGAATTACGCTGTATTAAACTTTTTGCCATAATACTTTACATCAATTTCCACATTTTAAATAACATTTCCGTATTTATTTATTTCTCCAAGTTATGTTTTTGTGTGCACTGAGGAGTCTCAAACAGGCTTGAAAATGAATTCTTCATATATGATAATATACATTTTATTTATGGTATTATTTCCACACATTTCTCTCCATTCTTCCTTCTGCCAACGGTGTCGCAGTTTCTCGTCTCTCCCGTTTTTGTGCTTAGTGCGTACGCATGGGTTAGAGTTTGCGCGGAGGACCGCACGTTTTCCCGTCAAGTTAGTATTTAATAATATAATCGCAAACATTGCGTAGAAACTGGCGTACGCCATTTTTTGAGCGTATATCCCTTTATAAATGAGGCCCCAGATCTTTTTGCTGCTGAAGGCTGATAAAGCTAAATCAATTATAAGCTCTTTATAGTGAAAATATACCTAATGGTAATAAGATTGCATTTTCTGACCTGAAAAGTCTCTCAGTAAAATTATTAAATAGGCCCTATTATAAATAGGAGGTTTTTTTAACATGAAAGCATGTCACAGCATACCAATATGATAATATGTCTTTTTTTTAAATAACTGTCAATCTTGCTCACACAAAGCAGTTACTGTTACAATTACCCAATTCAATAAATGAATATATAAATAATTCTGCATCTATATAATCACCATCCACCATCACATGATCAGGTTCGAGTCTCAGAGCAGGGAGGCAAGCAGATGTTCTTTTCCTGGATAACTTAGCCAGGCATGCTGGGAGTTGTAGTCACCTTTTCAGTGAGGAGTAGAGAAATCTCACTTTTGCAGTGATTCTATCTGTGAGCTTCGGAGTGAGAATTGACTACTAAAGTGAGACAGGGACTCCGAAAGAAAGTGCTGTAAAAGCCTGACAGAGCCACACATGAGATCCACCGGCGCTGACCTTTAGAGCCGAGTTAAGAAGAGGTCAGTGTGGCGCCGGATCGCAGCAGGATGGAGCGAGCTTCCTGGACTAATGGCTACTAATATCATTATCTCACTTAGTTTAATGGCCACATCAAGCCTTTCGTCAGAGTGGAGAGAAAATACTTTCCCTTCTGGGAACCAGACAGACTGGCGCATGTTGAGAAGATAAGAGGGCAAAGAGGAAGTGGGGAGATGTATAAGATGTACAGTAAGATGGAGGGGGGAATGAAGAGTGAGATGGAGCAGACAAATAGGCAGTGCAGGAGCAAGTCGGATGGCAATAAAACAAGAGAGGGAGTCAGGAAGAAAAGAGTTACTGACAGCGGCTATTATCTGCCTCCTCCCTCATCTGTCATCATCAAAGCGGCGCTGTCAACACCTCCATACATCAACACCTCCATACATCAACACCATCCTACCCCCACCTGGGACTCAGGGATGATAGTTAATGGAAATGAAAGTAAGGAAATAAAGTAGCCAAAGTTTTTGCTGGAAACGACATAAAGTCAGCTTTTCTGTGACATGTTCCCCGCGCAGTTAAACCCCGCCCGCCTGGTGCTCGGAGCGGGTGAACACCCTGCAAGGGAGCGTTTGATCCAGGGCCGGGTCGCCTCTGGCTGTCTGCTCTTTACAGAAAGAAAAACACCTAATCCACCTTGAAATGGAGTGAAGGGGAAACAGTGAGGGGCCAAACAGAAAGGAAGACAGACAGATAGATGATGACGGGTGAAGAAGAGAAGAAGAAGAAAAGGAGATTCAGGGGATGGAGGTGAAAGGAGAGATTGATAGCTGGGGAGAAAGCTCCGAGACAGCAAGAGATTACACTTTTATGGTGTCTGTGGTGGCACGGTTGACTCGGTTTTAGCGATGCAGCAGATCACCCGGCTGTCAAAGGAAGGCAGCTTGGAAATGTCAATCAAGTGGGAGAATCTGTCATCAATTAGGAGTTATTTGTCCCTTCAAAATAAGAGCTTATTTCAGTGTACCCCCCTAATGAGAACTTGTGAAATCAAAAGTCAGTTGCTGCCAGCCAGCGACTGATAGATGGTGGTGCATTGCTGACTGCAGCCGTTCAGAGCGGCTGCTCGTTTGGGATAAATGGAGCAGAGTGAGTGCTGAGCCACACAGGCCAGTGATCTCTTTCCCTGGAGAGGAAACCAAGGGTTCAACTGATGACTTCTACACATCAGCAGGCAGGAAGAGAGTGTGTGTGGTTGGCTTGTTGAATAGGTGCTGCTCACAACATCTGCTTTGACTCTGCGCTGCTGTCTGTCAGTCATTGTGCACATCTGCATTAACACATCTGTTCTCTCTCTGTCTACTTCTGCCCTCTCTCATGTCAGCATAAACGGCACCCGGGTTTCCATCCAAGACACTTTTGAGGATTCTAGTTAGAGAGCGATGTGCTTAATAAGATTAGGTGCCTTTGAATACATATTAAAACAATATCATAAGCACCAGAAAGTGTTAACTTGATTTTCTGCATTTTATTTTTCGACAAATCTTCTCAAAGCCTCAACATGTTATGTATTCAATACACAATGCTACTTTCCCATGAATGCATCATTAACAATAATCCAATGTAGCATTTGAAGAATAGGATAACTGCTTTGTAACAGGAAGTAGCAATTCCAAGATAATATAAAATGCTAAATATGTCTGACGCTTGCTAACATCAGCCCTAGTCCCAGTCTGTGCAGGATTTCATCTCCAGAGAACATTAAAAAGCGCAACATCCATACCGTTTGCTGAAGTGCGAGTCATAACTGCTACCCAATATCAGTTTTGGAGACTGTCCATTTTTCTTGTAAATGTGTTCCTTGACACTCTGTTTAGGGCTGCTCGATTATGGCAAAAATCATAATCTCGATTATTTGGGTCAATAATTGATATTACGATTATTAAAAACGATTATCCATTTACTTTGAAAACATCAATTTATTGGAAAAAAAAAAAGTGAACAGTATGTTTTTAACAGTTGATTACCCTGAACTTTAAGTTTAATTCAACTGAAAAACCAATACAAAAAGTAATAATAATAATAATAAACAAATAATCGTTTTATTTCGATTGCGTTGTTTTCGTAATCGTTGCAAGCCAAAATCGTAATTGCGATTAAAATACGATGAATTGAGCAGCCCTAGCCCTGCTGATGGAAAAACACGTTTCATTTTTACATTCAAAAGTTCCCGTAAGATTAGCTTGACATTTGGATGGAAACGGAGGTTATGTGTATTCATGTTACTTTTTTCTGCTCCTTCTCTTTCTCATCTGTCCTCATCCTCATTTCCCATCACCACTCGCTCCTTGTCCCTTTTTCCCGCCTGCTGCATCTCTCCCTCTTCATTTTAATTTGGCGTTCGGATCCTTTTCGCTCGATGTTTTGCATTCTTTCGACTCTCTTTTCTGGTCTCTCTTGCCAACGCTCCCTCCCTCCTGCTCTGTCTCTCCATCTCTCTCTCAGATCACAGTGAGTGTGGCTCAGGGCCGAGTGCAGAGTCCCTCCTCTCAGCCTCGCTATAAAAGCTATGCCTACACCCAGGCTGCATATGTCAAGTCGCCCGAGCAAAAGAGGAGGCGTTGTACTGATCAGGTCCGTGTCCTGCAGCTCTAACACTCCACGCCACACGTCCATCCATCTGTCTGTGCACGATCCGGCTGCCACTGTTTGTCTGCGTCATTCACTAAACATGTCCATCTTAGCAAGTCTATGGTTTTATATATATAGGCAATTGTATTTTTAAAGGTGGTTTTGCCTAATAAAAGTAAGTAAAATTACTTTAAAAGTACTTTCAAATATTCCTAGTCTAAATTTGTAAATACCTGACTTAGTTTGAAAAGATGAAATACTGTCAAAATATGAATTTACTTCAAATATCTAAGTATGTACATGAAGCCATGGGACTTGTTAAGCTGGACTATTTGATGCTGAGGCAATAATTCATGGTTGAAATGATTGATGTGTGATATGTTAGTGTTTATTATAGAAGTAATTCTAACTAAGATTTTTTAACAACCCTTTTTTCCCCAATCTAGCAATATTAGGAATCATAATTCGGCAAACTTTACCTGTTTATAATAAGATACAAATATCGATATTGACTATGAGGCTACAGCCTGGAAGGAGTGAAACCTTATAAAACTGAAGGTCCTCTGTATATCACTCCCTTTGAAAACGGACACAAATCAACACAACATGACATTTCGAAATGTTCCCATGCCTTATCACAAAATGGGGCTCATTATTCGCTGGAATGCGTTCCGAGACTGTCAGATATTTACTGTAACAGCAGGGGGCTCAATTTGTCTAGTAAGCTTTATTGAAACACACCCGCTGTTCTTTTTAAAGTGGAATGTAAAGCAGAACACGGCATATAAAACCCCCGTCTTATCTCCACAATGTTGCTTACATTTGAGATAAGAGAACCCGATTGTCTAGTTTTCTCTGTTAAACACGTTTTTGAGGACAATTTAGTACCTGCTAGTAGAATATTTTAAAAAGACCATGTTTAAGAGTGTCAGGGACATGAATATCAAGCTTTTATTTTAACATTTGAGTCCTTTACAGTCTGTCCAGTCATTTCTGAGTGTCAATAGAAAACAAGTGACGAAGGCTGGACAGTTATCAGCCTTGTGTATCTGTTCAGGAGCAGAGAGAAGAATAGAGGGAGAGGAGGAGCATGGAGCCCAGATAGAAAGTTGTTAGTGTCCAGATCAGCACACAAAGACAGATAGGGGGAGAGAGATAGAAAGAGGACAAGTTGTTGAGGTTGGAGCGAGGCCAGAACGGCTTGTCAGCGACGGTAATGGCTTACACTAACAGGCCTCTCCTCGTCTCTCTCTATTTTCTCTGTACTGCGTGTTCCCCCCCCCGAACCCTTTTTCCTAACATTCCCTCTACTTCTCAACCCTTTTTTCCCATCTTACCCCCAAACACTTATTTCCCTCTCCACAATCATCTCTGTCCGTCACCTCCCATCCGCCCCTCCCCTCTCTAGTTCCTGAGTCCGGGTCACGAGGAGCTGCAGCGGGGCCTCAGTCCTCTGCCTCCAGGCTCCACCAGCCTGGAGAGCTACCAGGCCGCACTGGAGGAGGTATGGTGGTCATCAAGACATTTTTCCCATCTTATATTTCATGTATTCTTCTGTTTTATGCTTTTATATTTCTGATAGTCAATAGATCCAAAGTACTGTGTGTATCAAAGCCTCATATATCGGCTCAGAGCTCAGTTATTTTGGTCCATCAAGCGTTGGATACATCAACATGCCACGCTTTTGCTCTGGCTGATGTATAACTTTATAACCGTGATAAACACTGTCGTTTTATTTTAAGTCAATCTCACATTCGCCATCTTGCCGCTGAAAATGGTCCCCAAAGAATGACCTATTTCCTCCTGTTTAAGAACAACTACAGTTACCAGCTGTTACTGAGCTCTTTTTGGATGTATTCAAATGTTTCCATCACCAATAGCAACCACTTAGCTTAGTAGACACACAGAATATCTCACACTCTTACACTTCGAGTGTGTTATGTTATTTTGAATCTGAAGGTGTTGACCTGGCTGCTGTCGGCTGAAGACGGGCTCCAGGGCCAGCCTCCCATCTCTGACAATGTGGAGGAGGTGAAGGAGCAGTTCCACACGCACGAGGTGAGAGCCAGAGCCGTGCAGTCTGCCGTAACTAGTGATACTATCAGAACAGCTTTTTCTACGGGTAACAACAATTCAGAGTACTTTGCACTTAACAGAAAAGCACCTCATTACAAATAAGGTATCTAGTGTTCTTAAAGGAGCGGTGTTGAGGATTAAGTGATATCCAACGGTTAATGTCTATATTCCCGTAAAAATAAATGATGTGAATTGATTAACAGCTTCAGTTTGATACTAGAAAGATGTGCTCGGCAGGGTACACACATGCATGATACTACAGCCAGATGTTCATTGCATGAGATGTTAAATATTTTACATCATGGTTTCTGACAGTGTTAACAGAGCAGCAGTAATGTGCTAAAAACTAAAAAATGCTCAGAGAAAAAGAGGAACAAGTCTACACATACTGGTTGTTCCATTAAGAGTAAAACATCTCCTGATTTTGGATTGATCTGTCATTTTTTTAATGTCTCTCCTCCTACAGAGCTGCAGCTGCTTTAAAGCTATCTGAGAGTGTTGAATTAACTCTAATAGATGTGGACTTGGCCGACTCGCTTACCACTTTTATGCTTTCAAAATTAAATGAACCCTGACCATTTTGCTGTGTGAGGATCATATAGGAGTTAAGTACTCCGAGGAAATAGAGTTAGCTCTGAGTTGAGAGGGTGAAATGTATTTTGAAAGCAGTTAAAGTGAATGAGGGTAATTCAGTGGGATTAGTGACGTGAAGTGCTCCTAATTATGCGAGTGGACCGGTGTGAGTGTGGGATGTCCTCTCTGTCTCCAGGGCTACATGGTGGAGCTGACCACCCATCAAGGCAGCGTGGGGCGAGTCCTCCGGGCCGGCGCCGCCCTGCTGGGGGAGAGGAACCTGAGTGAAGACGAGGACTCGGAAGTCAGGGAGCAGATGAACCTCCTGAACGCCCGGTGGGAACACCTGAGAGTGGCAAGCATGGAGAGACAGACCAGGTACACACACTTGAAGGAATGACACCATAACAAGTGCCGGGTTGTATTCAAACCCAGGTCCTTTGCAGCTGGAACGGATCCCCAGTACTGCAAGAACTTTGGTCATCGTGTCTCAGTTTATAATTGTACAATCCTAGGGCTTATGGCCAAATACCATCAAATAAAGACATACTTTTCATATTCGAAATTGGGTTTTAAAGTGCTTTGAGTGGTTGCTAAGACTAGAACACCAATATGTAAAGCAATCCATTAACGTGAAGTCAAATAAGCAAGTGAAAGTACCAAAGAATGCATATTTGAATACATAACAACGACATTGAAAAAGATTGAAAGTGTTAAGGGGTGTGAAAGAATGCAAAGCCTAATGAAAAATGATACCCACTGGGAGACACATTCATATGGCTTCAAAGGATTTATTTATTGCTTTGAATAAAGTTCCTTCTCTTCTCACACAATAAAGAGGACCACAGTAGCCGGCATTGTTGGATACAAAGGCCTTTCTAATTATGGTGCATTCAATGATAACTGACACCGAGACAAATTTAATTAACTGCTCAGCTATCTGCTTTGATAATCTTGTTGATTCGCAAAGCCGTGCAGACATGGCCTGGACTGCCAAACAGCACTTAGACAAAACAGAAGGGGTCAGTATAAGAACAAGAGAACTTATCATGTCTACCAATTAAATCAGCTGCTTGAGGCCTCAGAGTCTTTAACCACACCTTTATCTGACCTTGTGGCCTCCTCATGAGCTGCACTCTTTCTGATGAGCACTGACGCCCACCATATCAACGTTTGATTGACAGCTCATTGAACTGTCTCTCACCCGCCAGACTCCACGAGGTGCTGATGGGCCTACAGCACCAGCAGCTGCAGCAGCTCACCGACTGGCTGGATGTGACGGAGGCGCGGATTAAAAGGATGGGGGCCCAACCGATGGGTCCTGACCTGGAGGACGTCAAGCACCAAGTGGAAGAGCACAAGGTGGGTGGCTGCCGTCGAATAGTAACACAAATCTGGTCCTGTGTCTTTCTGTCTGAACCTCAGTGAAAAACGTCATGGAGTTAATGAAAGATGTGCTTTATGAGAACAACAGGAAAGCCTATACTTCAGCAACCGAGCCCATACATGTGTCAGATTATGAGACAACGATACATACAATCCCCCTTATTGTACAGTATACCAGCCCCCCCTCCTTCTGCTGGTCTTTTACTCATATTATGCAAAATGTAAAATAAATCTTACTGCTGCTGGTAGAAATGAATTCACACGTACTTCACATTTGTATTATGTTTAAGAAGAGTGGCAGTTCTTATCCTTTCTAAAGCATCTTTGTTTCCGTGACGACTGGGACTGAAAGTTACTAAATGGAGCTTTTGTTGTTCTGCCGACCGCTATTTCCAAGATCAAGATGGAATTATCACTTTCAACCATGGCAATCATTGATTGCAGTGTGTTTAATAGTAAGTGGCTTTTGAAGTTGTAAAGATCTCCAACAACTATAAAGCATCAAATAAGCCGACCATGACTGCATTTCAGGTTATGCTTTTGTTTTCTGCCACTTTTAAACATAGTGGCCTCTGAAACAAAACTGCTGTACAACTTTACCCCAAGAGTGAGGACTGGCACCAGACATCCCGACATCCACTTAGAAATCATAGGTCTGCAACAGAAACAAAAATCAGCAGACCCTGGTTTTGTTTATTTTGTGTGTGTGTGTGTCCTACTTCTTTTATGTTGTTTTCGTAACCAATTCCCCTGCTGCACACTGGAATCTCATTCCGACTGGGAGTGCAGAATGATCTGGAGAGAATGGGAGCTCTCAGAAGATTTGGAAATTGAATCCTGTTACCAGCAGTGGAGGCTTTACACAATATGAAAAATGCAACTTTAAGATTTGTTGTTGGGATTTGCTCTATTTTGTTGCAAGGTTTTGGTATCACTATGTGTACAGATTGAATAATGTAAAATATAGAAAGGTGACTCACTGAAAGACTTGAATGTTTACAGCATGTGAAGCTTCCTGAACACAACAGTACAGTTCCTGACTAAACAATCAATCAATTATAATAAGAAATCTTCCTTTTTGAATAAAAATAAACACAACAAATAATACTTTTTTTAAAGAAATGTTGTGTGTGTGATGCTGAAAATGCATCACACACACAGAATATGTAAAGACGTTAAAGTGGCAATTTAATTTGAAATAAATTAAATTGGCAGTCAAAGGTTTTTTTGGACTTCACTTGATGGAAGTGTCGATTTAATTGTGAACTTTTCAGAAGTAAAACCATCAATTTAAATAAGTGCAGAGAGAAGAAATTATAGGTTAGGTTGAAGCATTGACATTTTCATTTAATTTCAAACCTTTATTTATACAGATAAATCCCCTGCTCGACATTGTCTTGAGGACTCAGTTAAACATCTCATTTAAATGAGTGAAAGGAGTTAGAATTTTATTTTTATTTATCCTTTATTTATCCAGGAATGTCCCATTGAGATACAAGATCTCTTCTTCCAGGGAGTCCTGACCAACACGGCCAAATCCGGCCCGCGACTTCATTTTATGTGGCCCCATAAGAGCTTGCAAAGAATATAATATGTTTGTTATACAGTTACATGCTACTATACAGAAGCACGTTGCCCATAAACTATATGTCCCACAATGCATCTCAAAGTTGATTTGGATGAAGAATGCGGTTAATGTGAACGTATTTTAAAAAGTTGAAGTTAAGGCGTAGATTGGAACATTCTGTGCACTAGACAACAATATAAAACTTTAAAACTCCTAAAAAAAAATGACTTCAAACAAGATAATTTAAAAAGTTTGACGTCAAACTCTCACATGTGAAAAATTAGCCGAAAATTTAAAAATGTTAACGATAACAGTTTTAAAAATCTGCCCCAAAAAGAGAACCTTATATCCAAAGTGAACTACAACTGTTCTGTTTGCCTGTGTTCGAGTAATCCAATTGAATCCTTGCTCTGCGGTCTCTTCGATCTTACAGTAAAGCAACATTGTTTAGATCTCCTGCCATTAACCCTCTTTCACATGGTGTGTGTTCCTGTTGCAGCTGCTGCAGGAGGACCTGGAGCTGGAGCAGGTGAGGGTGAACTCTCTGACCCACATGGTGGTGGTGGTGGACGAGACCAGCGGAGACAGCGCCACGGCGGCTTTGGAGAGCAAGCTCCAGGTAACAACACACACACACACACACACACACACACACACACACACACACACACACACACACACACACACACACACACACACACACACACACACACATTGTCTCCTAGAGTAACATCTGTGTTCACATCGCACACACTTTGCTGATCACACACAGCGTCGAGGAAACGTTGTGGTAAAAGAAATACCTTAGGGCTAATTCCATTTCATTTTATAAAATATTTCTCTCTCTCTCCTGATTGAAGCCGGCTCAGCACTTGCCGGTTGTTGTTTCTGGGGGGAAATAGATTGAACAGGAGATAGTTTTGTCTTTGCTGTAGCGCAGTAATTAGACCTTGCCGGCGAGATGTGCTTTATGTGAGCGCGTTGCAGCTTTCTGCTGATTTTGTTTACTCCATAAGTTATCATCAGCCAGACTCTGCTGCCGGTTTGTGTGGCTAGTTTCTCTTAGCAACTGATGCATGGGCCTTCGTTCCCCTCGTTAACTCCTGTTCCCTGCAAAAATAAAGCTTAACATCTATTAAAACTGCAGCCGCTGATTTCCACTGCTTTCTAAGCACTTTGCGATGAAGCACCCTGACATTGTTACTGTCAAAAACTGTTGCACTAAGAGTTTAGTTTTGTAAGTTTGAAGTAGAGCTGGTTGTGTAAGCTGCTGTAAGGCTTGATGGTTTACATGTAGTTATTTATAAGAAATGAGGCTCGGGTGCTTTTTAATAATGTAGTTCTCATTCATAACACTCCGTTCGATGTCTCACTATGGGATGCGCCTCAACGCGTATGCAAACAGAAGCATCAATCTCATTACGCCAATCCTGATTGGCTGGTGATCTTGACGTCAACGTCAGGGAATCCACCCACCCTTTAAGTAGCTTGCGCTACGACGCAGCGTCATTCAAACACCTCTTCTCGCTTCAGAGCACATCTCGTTTTATCAGTAGCCGGGCTAGCTTAACGGTCCACAGACTGAACCCAAGCTAACATTCGGTCGACGGGCGCTTGCCGGTTACTTTTTTGCTTTGCAAGAAGATTGAGCAATATTAACACACCAGTTAATATTGGAATCTGCCTCGCCGTTCTTTCCGTCGAAATAACGGTAAGGTTTGATTTTTTTTCTTCAAGCTAGTAACATACCTGTTGCTAGTTTGTTCTTCCCTCCACACCGACACCACAGTAAAGAGGACGTTCTCTTTTCTCGAGGAGACAGAGATAAAAAAGGTATTAACATACCAGTTAATATACTTTAAAGAATAAAATCTACACCGTCGCCTTTTTTCCTTTCGGACTAACGGCAAGGTTAGATTTTTTCTCAGTAACGTACCTGTTACTAGCGTGTCCACTCCACGCCGACAACCCGGCGATCGAAGATGGATCCTTCTCTCCCTCACACTAGAGGAGTCAGGGACTCGGAGGCTCGGCTATGCGGCTGTGGGTTTAAAATGTCAGGCACAGACTCACACCAGGTCTGCTCGTCCTGCCTCGGGCTGGAACACGCCCGGGAGGCTATCGATAACCCCGGCTCGTGCGGGCATTGTACCCGCTTCACCATGAAGAGCCTCCGCCGACGATTAGCACGCCAAGCTAGCTTGTTGGGACAGGACCCCCTCATGTCCGCTGATTCGCCGTCCGGCAATCAAGACATGGTGGCGTCCGCCGCAGAGATTGAGCCCCGCGCTGTGTCAGACTGGGGCTCAACAACAGCGACAGCCGCTGAACCGGAGCCCCACGCCGTTTCAGGCTGGGACCCGGTGGCGGCAAGAGCCGCGAGAGCGGAGCCCCGCGCTGTGTCAAGCTGGGGCTCCCAATTGGACCTCACCATGGTTCCACCCGCGGAGGATGTCCTGGAGTTGGACTACATGGAGGACGAAGAGGATACCTCTGAGTTCCTCCTGTCTGACTCAGATGGTGATGACATCTTCGTTTCATCGGCTCAGGCTGCTAAGCCGGGAGTGATGCAGCTTTGTCCACCAGGGCTCTCAACGTCTCCTCGCTGCTGACCGCCTACCAGGCGGAGCTTTGCGAGGACATGTCGAGCAGACCTGAGCCTGCCGTGTGGGACGAGATCGCAGCGATCACGGACATTTGCCTCCGTGTGCAGCGCGGTGCAGTCCAAGCCACGGGCAAAGCACTGGGAATGATGGTGGTACTGGAGAGAGCCAGGTGGCTCAACCTGACCAACCTTCCAGACCGGGAAAAAGAGGATGTTCTGGACATGCCTATTGTTCCCGAGGGCATATTTGGCTCCGCTCTAGCTTCAATGCAGCTGAGGTGCGAGTCAAAAAGGAAGGGAGACGAGGCTCTCTAGCTCTGTCTCCCCCGAAGGGTCCAGCGCCACCTTCAATGGTCCCGCGGCAGACCTTCACCCAAGCTGTCTCACGTCCTGCCCGGTTCAAAATACCGAAGCAGCAGAGACCGCAGCCCGTCCCGGGTCCCCAGCCCAGGCACGAGGTAAGAGCGAGCTGGCTAAGAAAATCTTCGGTCCCGGCAGCAGCCGCTCAGGCGCAGCCGACCCAGGTTTTCAGCCACCAGGCGAGGAAGAGGAAGCGGGCGGCCTGACAGCCTCCTCTCCTCTCCTCGATGAAGGAGCTGGAAGTTCCCTGTTCCCCAGCTCCAGAGCACGTTCCAGTGTTGGATGCTCATGTGTTTTCGGGGTGCCGCCATGCCCCCATCTTCCTGCCGCCTCGAGTGATGCCAAAACGTCATCCTCAAGTTCGCGCCATCAGGGAAATGGACTTAACATCAAAGACAGCAAGTTCCGCTGCCTGTTTAAGTCACACAAACACATGTCATCATTGTTGTTTCAAAATAAATCATTTTCCACTGTCGTTTCCAGGCTTGAAGCCAAGGGCGCAGTCAATAAAAATGAAAAGAAAAACAATAAAAACAATAAACAGTCTGTCGTCTGCCCCTCTTTTGAGAGCGGCTACGGCCTCTCTCAAAAGGCGGACAATAGACGGGATTGTGAAGGCACCACCGCCACGCGCATGCGCAGTGTCGGCCGGGGTTGTCAACCTGGGGTACCACCGTGTTCAGACACTAGAGGGCCCCATAACACAACAAATAGAGACACTGAGGGCAGACGACAGAGCTGTGACATCTCCGCTCGCTTTGAGAAGCGATAAGTGGAGGATGCTCACAGATTCTGCTTGGGTTTTCAAGACGGTAACACGGGGCTACAGGCTCCAATTCGCTGTCACCCCCCCTCACTTCTCGGGCATTCTGTATTCACAGGCCCGGGGAGAGTCGGCCCATATTCTAGAGCAAGAGATTTTCTCGCTGCTAGAAAAGAAGGCTATATCGATAATACCCGCCGAACAGAGTCAGAGCCAAGTATTTCCTCGTTCCCAAACGGGGAGGAAACGGAATTCGGCCTATACTAGATTTGAGAGCTCTGAACAAATATCTCAAAAGATACAAATTCAGAAGCTCACTCACACATCTCTGCTGCGTCTCGTGCGCCAAAACGACTGGTTCACATCAGTCGACCTGAAAGATGCGTATTTCCACATCCCAGTATATTACCCACACAGGAAATATCTGAGGTTCGCCTTTCAGGGTGTCTGTTACGAGTACAGAGTACTTCCCTTCGGTCTGTCTCTCAGCCCGCGAGTGTTTGTACGGTGTACGGAAGCCGCGATGGCCCCATTGAGACAACAGGGTATTCGCCTGGCATCTTATCTGGACGATTGGCTCCTTCTCGCACAGTCGGAGCAAGAGGCTATTACGCAGACGAATGTCCTCGTAAAACACCTGCTCGACCTGGGTTTTGTAATAAACACAGAAAAGAGCCCAGTCCCCAGCCCAGACTGTACTCTTCCTGGGCCTACGCCTGAATTCGGTGCCCTTTACAGCCCGCCTGTCAGCAGAGAGAGTGGAAGCCTTCAGGGCTTGCCTCGCTCATTTCCAGCCACGCAAATATGTTCTCTTCAGATCATGTCTGCGGTTGCTGGGGCTCATGGCGTCAGCCATTCTGCCATGAAGGAGTTTCAGCGCTGGGTAGCTGCCCTCAGATTGGACCCCGCGCGTCATGGCGCGCAGAGAGTGATGGTCACTATGAAATGCGTAATGGCTCTGCGCCACTGGCTACACCCGACTTTTCTAGTACGGGGCGTACCTATGGGTGCTGTCCTATCGCGGAAGGTGGTCACCACAGACGCATGTCTGACGGGCTGGGGGGGTATATACGAAGGTTGACCTGTGAGGGGTCTCTGGAGCAGAGGCCTCCAACGGTCACACATAAATTATCTGGAGCTTGTAGCGGTGTTCCTCACCCTGAAACGCTTTCTGCCTTTTCTCAGAGGACACCATGTCCTCGTGAGGACAGACAACACGACCACAATATCGTATATAAACCGCCAAGGGGGTTTGCGTTCTCTCCAGTTACACATGCTGGCACGCAAACTGATCTTATGGAGCTGCGGACGTCTCCTCTCTCTGAGAGCGACGCACGTACCAGGAGTGATGAACCTCGGGGCAGATCTGCTGTCCAGAGGTGCACCACTATATGCAGACTGGACTCTACATCCAATGATTGTGAGTCAGCTGTGGGTGCGTTACGGCCGGGCCGCGAAGGATCTGTTCGCATCAAAAGAAAATGCTCAATGTCAGTTGTTCTTTTCAATGCGCGATTTAAACGCACCGTTAGGCGTGGACGCGCTCGCGCACGCTTGGCCTCCGGTCCTTCTGTACGCGATCCCACCCCCTGGCTCTGATACCCCCAACTCTGGCCAGAGTGAGAGAACAACGCCACACACTTATCCTGATAGCTCCGCACTGGCCTGCAATGTACTGGCTGGCGGAGATATATCAGCTGCTGTGCGGGAAGCCGTGGCAGCTCCCACTACGCAGGGACATACTGTCTCAGGCGGGGGGGACGATCTTTCACCCACACCCAGAGCGCGGGGCACTATGGGCCTGGCCCGTGAGTGGTACAATCTGAATACAGTGGGGCTCCCTCAGAAGGTGATAAACACTATTCAGAGTGCGAGAGCTTCCTCCACCAGGTCTCTCTATGACTGTAAGTGGAGGGTGTTTGAGGAGTGGTGCCTTCAAGAAGGACACATCTCTTTTCAATGTCCTGTCGGGGTGATTTTATCATTTCTACAGGACCTGATTGATAAACACAGAGCTTTCTCTACGATCAGAGTGTACCTGGCTGCTATTGCTGCATGCCATGTGGGCTTTGAGGGAAAGACGGCTAGCCAACATCCTTTGGTTTGGCGTTTTATGAAAGGAGCTCGCAGGCTCCTCCCTGTCTCCAGGTCACTGGTGCCCTTATGGGACCTGGCAGTGGTTTTAGATGGCCTCACTCGACCTCCATTTGAACCCCTGGAAGAAGTTGACATGAAACACCTGTCACGGAAGACAGTGCTGTCTCTGGCATCTGCCAAGCGAGTCAGTGACATTGATGCGCTCTCTGTACATCCTTCGTGCACTCAGTTTGCCCCGGGGCAAACGAGAGTGTTGCTGAAGCCCAACCCTGCCTTTATACCTAAGGTGGTTGGCTCATGTACCCCCATTGACATTGTGGCATTTCCTCCGCCGCTGTGTTCCTCTGAGGAACAGCGGCCGGATTTGCTGTGTCCAGTTCGTGCTTTACGCACCTATATGGACAGGTCAAAAGAGTTTCGTTGTAATGACCAACTCTTTATATCCTGGGCTAACCCTCAGAAGGGCAAGCCCGTTACCAGGCAACGGCTCTCCCACTGGATTGTGGAAGCGATTGCTCTGGCTTATACGAGTCAGGGTTTGCAGGCACCAACAGGCCTGCATGCTCATTCTACTCGTGGACTGGCTACATCCTGGGCTTTGTTCAAGGGTGTTTCCATCAATCAATCAATCAATCAATCAATCAATCAATCAATCAATCAATCAATCAATCAATCAATCAATCAATCAATCACTCAATCAATGTTTATTTATATAGCCCAACATCACAAATGTTACATTTGTCTCAGTGGTCTTCACAGCGTGTACAGAATATCAGTACACGTACGACAATACGACACCCTCTGTCCTTAGACCCTCACATCGTACAAGGAAAAACTTCCGAAGAAAACCCCCAGTTTAAAGGGAAAAATGGGAGAAACCTCAGGGAGAGCAACAGAGGAGGGATCCCTCTCCCAGGACGGACAGACGTGCAATAGATGCCGTGTGTAAATTGAAAAGATAATACATTTGCAACATAGGTAGTACAAAGACATCTGTGCAGCAGCGAGCTGGTGCTTGCCGCTCACTTTTGTCCGCTTTTACAGGCTAGATGTCTCTGCTCCAAGTGTGGCCCGTGCAGTGCTGGGCCCCGTGTTGAGACAGGGTTCTACCTGTTAAGTTCTGGTTGTTTTTGGTGATTTTCGAGATAAGCATGTCTAGCAATACGGGAGTTTCAATATCCCATAGTGAGACATCGAACGGAGTGTTATGAATGAGAACTATAGGTTACTTACGTAACCCCAGTCCTGAGAGTAACATGAAGTGAGATGTCTCACCAGACGGCCCTCCTTGCTAAGGCGAAGCGAGAAGAGGTGCTTATTTTGAATTAAGCTGCGTCGTAGCGCAAGCTACTTAAAGGGTGGGTGGATTCCCTGACGTTGACGTCAAGATCACCAGCCAATCAGGATTGGCGTAATGAGATTGATGCTTCTGTTTGCATACGCGTTGAGGCGCATCCCATAGTGAGACATCTCACTTCATGTTACTCTGAGCCCTGGGGTTACGTAAGTAACCTATAGTTATGGGACGTTACGTAAGCACAGATGGATGGAGAGTCATTAGCCTCCTCTGTCTTAGGGCTCTTTGACGGCGATGTCAAATGGCATCCTGTAGAACAAATAAGGGACGTTTTGAACTGTGATGTCGGGCTGCAACACTGGAAAATAGGAAGTGAATGCGGGGAGAAAAGGAGACGTCATGGTGGGTTAGTCTTGGGAAGTTCAATGTGTTATCTTTGAGGAAGGTGGTTAGAGAAAGAAGTCACTAGTAGAGGAACAAATCCCAAAAATGCAGCACACAGTTTGCTAGTTGTGCTGTTTGCAAAGTATAATCAAACTTAACATTATTATGAGAAACCTAATGCAACTCTGTGTTGGACTTTCTAAAGTGTCTGTTTCCTGCAGTGCGGTTTATTCCTAAGTACAAGATAAGAGCGTGAAATAGCTGAGGGGGAACAGCGTGTGTCGGAATGTAAAAATGCAAATGGCAGGTGCCTTCCCTGCTTTCTCCCCGCCGCTGAACTGTCACTTGATTAATTACGGGCCATTCATCTTAAGATTAACCTGCTGAGCCTCTCTCTTGTCTTACACTTTTCTGCATCTTTTTATTTCCTCCCCTCTCTCTCCGCCTCCCTCGTCTCTGTCACTCTGATGACTCTGTTCAGTGGTCACACTGTGGCTTTCGTCTGAGTTAAATGGAACGGAAGAGTGTCTCTCCCATTTTACTCAGCTAACAGCCAGCTGCCAATATGCTGATACAATGGAGTCAGGCTCTCTCTCTGTGTGTCAGTGGGTTGGAGGGTTGAATCCCTGTCTCTTTCAAGATACTAATCCTCACATTTCGCATAGCAACTCCTCAGCCTCACATGATCTAATGTGAATCATGTTTCAAAAATGATAATTCCCTCTAATATCATGAATCATATCGCAATTGCAATATCACTCCAAATAATCACAAATCGTTATGTATCCAAATCCTGCCGCACTATTCCAGATCATCATTATACTTTCTTTGTTCTGCCACTGTGTTTTAGTGTTTTATACACCTGTATATAATAAGAAAACAAATATATGTTGTCTTCGTCGTCAGTGTATTTCATGCCCTTCAACAATCATGATCAGCTGCGAGGAAGAAGAGAATGGAGCTGCATGTTTGGCAGCTTAAAATGGAACTGGCAAGTGAAGATGTGGATCCATCAGCCTCCGAGGCAACATGATGGGAATGTTTCAGTCCCTCGAGGGAAATATTTCCAAATGATTGTGTGTACTAATGTGACATTCCATTGATGATCGTGTGTGTGTGTGTGTGTGTGTGTGTGTGTGTGTGTGTGTGTGTGTGTGTGTGTGTGTGTGTGTGTGTGTGTGTGTGTGTGTGTGTGTGTGTGTGTGTGTGTGTGTGTGTGTGTGTGTGTGTGTGTGTGTGTGTGTGTGTGTGTGTGTGTGTGTGTGTGTGTGTGTGTGTGTGTGTGTGTGTGTGTGTGTGTGTGTGTGTGTGTGTGTGTGTGTGTGTGTGTGTGTGTGTGTGTGTGTAGGTGCTCGGTGACCGCTGGGCCTCCATTTGCAGATGGACAGAAGAACGCTGGATCCTGCTTCAGGAGATTCTACTGAAATGGCAGCACTTCACTAATGAACAGGTCTGAGTGTGTGTGAGGAAATATCACAGCAGTGTTTTCTGCATGTATAATGAGGTTAGATCATCCAGATTGGTCGACTTCCATATTTGCCAGTCTTTATGCAGAAATATAAAGCTAAAACAGACTTCATATTCAGAAGAAGAGGATGGACCTTTATTAATCCCAAGGGGGAAATTCAGTTTCCACTCTGTCGTACACACACATGCGTTTTTATACAGGTCATACACACTTTTTACAACATGCACATACATATACAAATACACACACAGTTATATGCACACATGCACATGCAGTTGAGAGGTGAGAGCGGAGGCAGCCAGTCTAGCCGGCGCCAGTGAGTAGTTGGGGGTTAGGTGCCTTGCTCAAGGGCACTTCGGCAGTGGCCCAGGAGGTGAACTGGCCCCTCTCCAGTACCACTCCACACCTTTGTTGGTCCGATCGGGACGTGAACCGGCAACCCTTCGGTCCAAAATGCAATCCCCTACAGACTGACCCACTCCCGCCCCCAAGGGAAGGATAGTCTCAAACAGTTTGGGAATTGACACAAAACAAAGCTTTTTGAAGATGAGGTTAGTTTTCAGACGATTTGACAAACCACCGTGGATTTGTGATATGCCATTTGTTATCTTTGGCATATTTTGCATTTGAATTGGACATCAATACCATGGGGTCAGCCCTCTTGAACTTCAGTGACACTTGCTTTTCACAAGCTTAATAGTTCTTTTGATATGAGTTCGGCATGAATTGTGAGCAAATGTAAATATGCAGATAATCATCGGGGCCTTGGATGCTTCATTCATCATAGCTGCTGCTGCTTCTATTTGACTTGCAGGAAAGGGCAGTGAGTTGATCTAGCAACTGGCTGGTGGAGAATGTTGTTACACTGTATTGATTGCATTTAAACCATCATTGATGTGATCACAATGCAAGCCAGGTGAGGTGTGGCTGACCCAGTTACATCGCTTTCACACTGCAGTATTTTACTCATCCAGATCCTTACACATGCATGTCAAAACTTAATTAAAAAAATTAAAACTTCCATCCTGTCCTTTGATAAGAATTGTGACTTAGCTGCTGTTTTTGATTACTTTCACGTCATCATATTTTCTCTCTGCTTTATTTGCCTTTTTTATATTTTTAGCCACAGCAGACGCTGTGAAGGAAATTGAAAGTGTCTTGATATCCGACTTGCTCATATTCTGTTATTAATAATGGAGGGAGCTAAAATAATAAAAACATTGGATTATACAAGATAAGCTGATCAGCTTTAATTAAACACAAAACTGGATTTGCTTTGCTGCCCGTCGGGTCATAGGCATTATTTGTGGTTGCTGGATTTCTTTTGCTTAAATGTACTGCTTTGATAACAGCGCTACTTATACAGGAATCAAATACACATTTCTTTATCAATATATCTTTAACGCATGCATTTCAGATATTTTTGTATTTTTCATCTTTTGTCCTCTCCTTATTCCTCTCCCCTCAGTCTTTGTTTGACTCCTGGCTGACTCAGAAGGAGGAGCATGTTCGCTCTATCAAGACCACCAACCTGAAGGACCAGGCGGAGATGACTGCCTGCATCCGCCGCCTCGCTGTGAGTCTCCCTGTACCAAAACCACGAACACTTTCACGGAGCTGTACAAACACCAGGAAAGCTTAAACCCCACCCTGTGTTTGTGTACGTCCCACCAGACGGTGAAGGCAGAACTGGAGGTGAAGCGTCCCACCATGGACAAGCTGTGCTCCATGAGTCAGGATCTGCTGTCCAGCGTCAAGAACAAAGAGGTGGCCAGCAAACTGGAGGCCCGACTGGACAGCTTCGCCCAGCGCTGGGACAACCTGATCCAGAGTCTGGAGATGAGCAGCTCCCAGGTACACCCCCATTAGCATTGCAAGCGTGTCCTATCCAGCTGAATGTCATGACTTCGTAGCTGAAAGAAAGAAACACTGCTGTGAGCGAACAGAGCACGGCTAGCTGCAGGTGTTTGGCCTCAGGGAAAGAGAGGAGTAACGGGACTGGAGGAGATGGGTCACTGAACATCTAGAGAGGTTTATATTACACGCCAGGGGAGCATACTGAGGAGGGTAGGCCCAAATTAGGACTGACACTTGTGTGTAATCCTTTTGCACCTGCCCTCGCTTTCCTGAGCAGTTCCAGGGATGAGGGATCAAACAGCACTGCCATACAATTATCACTCCTCATAATCACTCTTCACTCTTCTCAGTCTCCGTGCTTTAAAACTGACATGCTCCCTGTCAGCGATAGGATAAAGGCAAAGTGCTTCTGTTGTGTGAATTGCTGATAAAGATGCTGCATTTATTCTGAGGGCCCTCTGGAGTGCCTACACTTGAATACTATGATAACTCCTATAACATGTGATATGTGCTGAAGTGGCTCTTACACCATCCCTGTGTTCCGTCTTTGTCTCCTTCTCAATTACTTGTCCATTATAATCAGTCTGATAATTAGCAGACTGACCTCTACGCGCCGTCTCTAACCACTTCAGCTGCGCACATGCACGTTTCCATGGTGACAAGGCTATCCTAGGAGTTGCACCCGATGCTTAACTGTCATCAGACTCTTCCCCGCTTGAACAAAACCGACATACACACGCACACGCACGCACGCACGCACGCACGCACGCACGCACGCACGCACACACACACACACACACACACACACACACACACACACACACACACACACACACAACTGGTCGCAAGAATGCAGCCAACAAGGCTCACAATCAGCACACACTTTTTTTTACATGCACCATACGCACATGCACACAACAATTTCTCTGATTTCTCCTTCCTCTGTTTGTGCAGTTACAATCTGTCACACAATTCCCGAGTCGCTACTTAACCCTCTTGCAGCTGTCTAAATACATACACTCACACACACATCCATACAAACACACACAACTGTAGCTGTTGAGTTTCCACAGACATACGGTCATATGTATTTCTGATTGATCTTTGAAAACTGCATTGGTGTGTGTGTGTGTGTGTGTGTGTGTGTGTGTGTGTGTGTGTGTGTGTGTGTGTGTGTGTGTGTGTGTGTGTGTGTGTGTGTGTGTGTGTGTGTGTGTGTGTGTGTGTGTGTGTGTGTGTGTGTGTGTGTGTGTGTGTGTGTGTGTGTGTGTGTGTGTGTGTGTGTGTGTGTGTGTGTGTGTGTGTGTGTGTGGTGTGTGTGTGTGTGAGATTGTGTGATTGTGAGTAAGTGATTGAGGTAGTGATTTAGTCTGTCTGTTTTTGTGTGTGTCAGAGTGTGTGTGTGTGTGTGTGTGTGTGTGTGTGTGTGTGTGTGTGTGTGTGTGTGTGTGTGTGTGTGTGTGATTGTGAGTAAGTGATTGAGTAAATAATGTAGTGATTTAGTCTGTCTGTTTTTGTGTGTGTCAGAGTGTGTGTTTGAGAGTGATTGAGTGTGTGTGTGTGCGCGTGCATGTGTGTGAGTTACATGGGGTTTTGGGATGTGTTTAGTTTGGACAGATCTTTGTTAACTGATATTCAGGGTTCGTACGGTCATTAAAAACCTGGAAAGGTCATGGAAATTCAAAATGCATCAAATATAATTTATATTTTATCTAATCGCCGAAATAGTAATACTATACTTTATCCCTTTTGGCGAAATGTGCCGTTTTGAATCCAAAATAGGTAGTTTGTGTGATTCGTGTAGATCTGCATTCAAAATATTGTAGTGGTATGGGGGGTCTGGGACCCGGAGTAATCTGCGGCCGCGAGCTGTTATGTGCCATCATGCCATTTCAGTGGTACCGCTGAGAAAGAGTCATTATTTTGGTCATGGAAAATCAGGTAAAGGTCAGGGAGATGTCATGGAAAAGTCATTGAAAGTCATTGGTGAAAAAGTGTATGAACCCTGGATACTGTACCTGTCGCTGTGTCTAAAAGTTTATTTTTTAAATGATTTTGTGCGCAGCTGTCGACTGTTGTCAGCGTGGTCCAGCAGTCGGAGCTGACCCACTCTGTCGCCACGACCGTTACCAAGGTGACAACAAGGGAGAAGATTTCAGCTGTGCGCCAGACCCGTGAGTCACCGCCACCACAGAAGAAGAGACAAGTTGTGGTGGATTCTGAACTTAGGAAAAGGTGAGGAGGTCATCTTTGAATTATTATTATCAGTACCACACCATATCAAGCTTCTTTCCTAACTTGTGGTAAATGTTCAGTTTCATGCACCCCTTTCTGCTGTCTTATCTCAGCAGGTAGGTGATGAAATGCTGCACAAACTGATGATGATATGTGATAGTGATACAATTGAAATAAACCTTTGATAGCAGTAAAGTAGGAGATGGAAATCCTCTTACGACATGTAGACAGTAGAGAGACCTTAGAGGAGGAATGCACTGCAGTGGTGGAGAGTACATTAACTAAGTACTGTGCTTTAATACAGCAACTTTAAACGTCTTCTGAACAACATTAATAAACCTGATGATGTCATCGTGATGTCATCAGGGTTACAATTAAGTACCCACAGTACTCTCCGAAGTGAAGGAGGTGAATACTTCTCCACCACTGCTGTTATTTTATTTTAAAGTGATTACATAGATGACTTTAAAATGATGTGTTCTAGGAAATGTCAAGTACCCACATTAGAATACAATTCCCTTTTCAATTAAACAATATCATACTGTTTGTATCATGTTTGTTTAAATGTGTCTATTATTGTTTTCAATATTGTTCATATAATAATTATGATTATTATACCAAAAGTGTTGAGTGTATAATTACATACAGGTGCATCTCAATAAATTAGAATATCGTGGAGAAGTTAATTTATTTCATTAATTCAATTCAAAAAGTGAAACTCGTATATTATATGGATTCATTACACACAAAGAGAAATATTTCAAGGCTTTATTTGTTTTAATCTTGATGATTACGGCTTACAGCTAATGAAAACCCCAAAATCAGTATCTCAGAAAACTAGAATATTACATAAGACCAATAAAAAAAAGGATTTTTAATACAGAAATGTCGGCCTTCTGAAAAGTATGTTCATGTGTATGCACTCAGTACTTGGTTGGGCCTCGTTTTGCATGAATGACTGCATCAATGCGGCGTGGCATGGAGGCGATCAGCCTGTGGCTCTGCTGAGGTGTGATGGAAGCCCAGGTTGCTTTGATAGCAGCCTTCAGCTCGTCTGCATTGTTGGCTCTCGTGTCTCTCATCTTCCTCTTGACAATATACCCATAGATTCTCTATATCAGGGGTGTCAAACTCAATTTCATCGCGGGCCACATTTGCATAAAGGTTGCACTCAAAGGGCCGGTTGTAACTATATAAATATATAATATATATATAAAATAATGTGTTATATTACATTATTGCCTCTGAATTGGATTAGTATCGGATAGGATAATAACTTAGTCATTAACTACGTCTGAAAGCAGAAGTCTCTTCAGTGTGCATGTCACAAAACAAGATGCATTGTGGGACATGTCGTTTATGGGCAACCTGCTTCTGTAAAGTGGCATGTAACCGTATAATAAACGTATTATATTCTTTGCAAGCTCTTGCGGGGCCACATAAAATGAAGTCGCGGGCCGGATTTGGCCCCCAGGCCTTGAGTTTGACACCCCTGCTCTATAGGGTTCAGGTCAGGCCAGTTTGCTGGCCAATCAAGCACAGTATCTCCATGGTCACTAAACCAGGTCTTAGTACTTTTGGCAGTGTGCGCAGGTGCCAAGTCCTGCTGGAAAATGAAATCAGCATCTCCATAAAGCTTGTCAGAAGAAGGAAGCATGAAGTGCCCTAAAATGTCCTGGTAGATGGCTGCGTTGATTTTGGACTTGAGAGAACACAGTAGAGTAGACCAACACCAGCAGATGACATGGCTCCCCAAATCATCACTGACTGTGGAAACTTCACACTGGACTTCAAGCAGCTTGGATTGTGTCCAGACTCTGGGGCCTTGATTTCCAAATGAAATGCAAATGAAATGCAAAATGTACTTTCATCTGAAAAGAGGACTTTGGACCACTGAGCAATAGACCATGTCTTGTTCTCCTTAGCCCCACATGTTGTAATGGCCTTTGCTTGACAATCCTCTCAAGGCTGCGATTATCACTGTTGCTTGTGTACCTTTTCCTACCACGCTTTTCCCTTCCACTCAACTTTCTATGGATATGCTTGGATACAACACTCTGTGAACAGCCAGCTTCTTTAGCAATGACCTTTTGAGGCTTACCCTCACCGGGAGTCTACAATATTAAACTTTTTCACAATATTCTAATTTTCTGGGATACTCATTTTGGGGTTTTCATTAGCTGTAAGGCGTAATCATCAAGATTAAAACAAATAAAGGCTTGAAATATTTCTTTTTGTGTGTAATGAATCCATATAATATACGAGTTTCACTTTTTTAATTTTTCCACAATATTCTAATTTATTGAGATGCACCTGTATATATTTATATATATTTTTTATTTTATTTGTATTTGCAGTTTTCACTTCTAAATTATGTAAACTATTTTTTTTTTAATGTTTTGTTGGTTTCATTAACTTGGAATGTAAAGGGCACAAAACACAAACTGAAACTACTTGCTCATTTATTCAATATGTGTTCTTCTTGATGTAAATACGTGTTAAAGACATATGTACTAAATGACCAAGTCCATGCCCGTGTGTGTGTCCTCAGGTTTGACGTGGACTTCACAGAGTTGCACAGCTACATGACCCGAGGAGAGGCCATCCTGCAGAGCCCCGAGTGCTCCGTGTCACGCAAAGACGGCAGCATCCAGGAGCTGTACGACAAAGTGCTGGTGAATACACGCCACTACCTTCATATTTAGCACACAGGCAATAGAGTATTATTGTTCTTCTCATCTAAATCTCAACATCAAATATTTGTCTTAACTACCCCTTTTAAGTATTTTTTTTTTTTCAGTCTTTATTTCGAACAGATTAAAAAATAACATAAGTTGTTTGCAATATTGTTATTTTGCCACTAAAATGCAGCAAAAACCTACACATATCCGTTGTTGACCCATGCAATGCTGAGGTTGTCCTAAATGTCAGAGCAGAATGAGGTTAGAGGTCGATGCTGCACGAGCTCTCGCTCTTTGGAAGAAATAGCCTGTTGAATTGGACATTGATTTTCTTATTCTGTGTATTCAATAATAATTCTCCTGGTACCTGGTACTTTTTCTCTCGCTGCCTCTCCGTGTCTGTCTTCTGTCCTTTAACTTCCTATCTCTCTTTGCCACAGGCGATAGAGCGAGAGCGGCCGGAGAAGTTCCGGAAGCTTCAGGAAGCCACGCGCACGGCGCAGACCCTGGTCGAGCAGGGTAACTCTCCCTCTCACACACACTCATTCCCATGCATGCACACACACACGCCCTGTCTGTCCCCATGGCAACGCCTCCACCTGTCCCACCCTCTCCCCTTGTCGCCATAGAAACGCTGATAGAGAGAGGAAGAGACAGAAAGAGAGGGATGCTTCTCTTTGTGTCCTCTCCTCTGTCCTTGTGTTATTGTTGGGGCATCTGAAAGCAGAAACACTCCATTTATACTTTTCACTTTCACTGCTGTAAACACTGGACAGCGCTCAACTTGTGTGTGTGTGTGTGTGTGTGTGTGTGTGTGTGTGTGTGTGTGTGTGTGTGTGTGTGTGTGTGTGTGTGTGTGTGTGTGTGTGTGTGTGTGTGTGTGTGTGTGTGTGTGTGTGTGTGTGTGTGTGTGTGTGTGTGTGTGTGTGTGTGTGTGTGTGTGTGTGTGTGTGTGTGTGTGTGTGTGTGTGTGTGTGTGTGTGTGTGTGTGTGTGTGTGTGTGTGTGTGTGTGTGTGTGTGTGTGTGTGTGTGTGTGTGGCCAGCATCCACAAACGTTGTACATGTAAATGGAAGCTAGTATAGGTAGGATTACTGGAAGGAGCAGCAATCTGGAGACCTGCGAGCCAGGTCCAATTATACTCAGTCTGCCCTTTGAGAGGCCGGATTGTGAATCCATCTTTGTACAACTTTAGGATTTATTTCCCACCTCCTGCAACCTCTTGGAGGTTTTCATGTTGCCGGGCATTGGACTTTTACACTTAAATTGGCCATTTACATCACACAAATGTTGCCAGTGAGTGTGAATGCACCATGAGAGAGTGAGTCCCGGTGTTCAGGGGGCATAAACACAGACTTTGTGAGCAGAATATTGATGGCTCGCCTCACCTCTCCTACAGATGACATTCACCAGGAGAGCGTGTGTTCATTTCATGTCTGTCCCCTACAGAGACACCAATCATAACCATGTGAACTGTGAAGCATGTATCACTGAGTATGTGTGTGATATGTCCCCGTCCCCCCCTCCAGAGGGAATGCGTGCTGATGACATTGCCCAGGCAGCGGAGCAGCTGAACCAGCGCTGGGTGGGGTTCTGTGCCCTGTTGGCAGACAAGCTGGCATGGCTGGCTTACCAGACAAAGGTACACACACACACACACACACACACACACACACACACACACACACACACACACACACACACACACACACACACACACACACACACACACACCCGCACACACACACACACAGACACACACACACACACACACGCACACTCGTCATGTCCACTCACATGTCATCACGCACTTTGTTTCAATCAACTTCAGAAAGTGAGGAGAATCTGCACTCACATTCTTTAAAGCATGCAGGTATTACAATGATAATCCAATTAGGGATTTTTTAAAGCTATATTATTTTGATCTCACTTACATCATCAAATGTGTTCATATTTCTGTGAAAAATAGTTGAGAAATAGTTTTAAAATTCCATTTGCAATTCATATTATCTTCAAAACACTGGTTTCTTCATTTCTTCTGCTTTAATGAACACAACATTATACTGTGGACCGTCATTTGTCAGCTTTTTCTCAATTTGTAGACAGGAAGCACCAACAAGTGTCACTACTGTATATAGCCATATTTTTCTTTCTCTATTTGAAGCATATGGTGCCCACAGTATTTCCTCTGAAGTTGTCCATAGGCAATGAATAGCAAATATGTACTTTGCATATAATTTAGACAACACAATTGCTACCCAGGCACGCTACACAGCATGAATTTAAATGCGACGTGACTCACTCTCACATCATCGCAGGTGCGGAAAGAGTTGGTCACTTTGACTTATGATGCCGCTCTACTGCAAAACAGACGTTGTGTGGGAGTTTACCTGAGGCGTATTTCTCTTTTAGTTAACATGTTGCTGTGTGTGTGTCCTGCAGGTGCTGGCCTTCTACAGCCTGTTCGAGCAGTGTGAGCAGGCGGTGGACACCAGTGAGTGCTGGCTCAAAGTGCAGGCGTCCCCAGCCTCTGAACCAGAACCTCTCAAAGTACAGCTGGACCGGTGCAGGGTGAGTGGAAGAAAGTGGTCTCAACCCAAATTGACTTCAAAATGACCCCGATAATCTGTAATTAGCAAACACTGATAAACATCACACACAATTTCCTTTTTTGTTTGTTTGGTTTTTTCATTTTGTCTTCATACCATATCTTTACTTGGTTGGCAATGACAATCCTCCAACAGGCTCCTAGGATCCTCCAACAACGCAACATAAACATACCTAAGAAATAAGACGATGAAAATAGTGCAAGAAGAAACAGAAATAAAAGTTGTTGGAATCGTTCTTCCAAGATTATGAGGAAAACCATCTGATATGTTATCCCTCTGAATACTACGAGAACGTAGCTGAAGCTAGCCTGGCTCCTCAAAAACGGCAGATTAATGAACCATAATCGTGTAGTAAATGTAAATGTGCTGGACACTTTTTTAAACTTTAGACTGAGACGGGCTTGCTGTTTTCCCTTCTCGTTGTTATGCTCGGCTAAGCTCATTGTTCTCATGGCTCTACCTTTGTACGGATTTGAGGATTGACTGTGGTATCGATTTCCCAGCTAACTGAGGCCTCCCCAAGGGACCACGGTTAGGGGGGGGGATGCAGAGGGGCACATGTGTGTCATGTCAAAAGACTCATTCTGAACTACACTAAGATATAGAAATGAACCAATGTCGCAGATTGCAAATAACTTGCCTGGGAATGACGAGGCTTTACGCTTTCTTCAGAATCAAAGCAATCCATGGATAGTTATCAGAAATCCACTACTCTTATTATACTTTTAATGGGGACAATTTTTGCAGTTTCAGGGGAAGTCCAGACTCTGAAAAGCCCTGTTTTTAACCTGTGTGTTTCGTTCATTTAGAACATCCAAACAACAGGAGAAGAGAGGTGACAAGCTGTTCTGGGGAACATTCTTTTAAAAGGAGATATAAGAAGAGGGGAGGCATAATTAAAGTGAACGAGAGGACCCAAACGAAGGTATAGAGGAGTAAATACCACAGACATACGAGAGCAATAAGAATGGAGATTGATTAAGAATGAATTAAAAGGGAGAAGCAAGGAGAAAATAAGACATGGAGCGCTGGAGTTCGATTTTTCTTGGAAGATGTGTCAGACCAATTCACACAAACAAGCTTTCCCTCAGAAGTGCGCCCACACATTTCCACTTCACACACACACACGGTGAACACACACTCACACATGAAAACTTTCTGTGTTCATATCTCCGTATTAAACAGGAAAGACTTCAGCAAAAAGTATTTATTCAAATGTGTGAAACAACCTTCCCCCTGGCAAACTGTCAGCTTATGAAAACATAGACTCTGCTGAGGTTATGAATGCTTGTGTTTTCGAACATTATTCATGAAGTGGAGCGTGGCTTTAGGCTGGAGTTTAAGTTACTCAGCTGCATTCAAAGCCAGCCCAGTACAGTTTAGAGAGTATTACCTGCCCTAACTGCTGCATCCCTACTGATACTTCTTACTTGTTGTGATCCAAACAAGACACTAAATGTTGATTAATGTGCTACTGGAAAGAAACCCCAACAAATACACTTTTTCTGCTTGTTTGAGTAATCACATAGTAGTTTGTGTTTTTAGGAACTTTTCAATTTCCCTTTCATTTCCTCTCATGGGTTTAAAAAGATGAATTGGTTTTTTTCCGATGGATTTTTTATTCGGAATATTGGTGTTTCAAGACAATTCAGAACATCAGAACAATAGGCAGGCCCCTCATTGCAGAGGGTTAGAGGAGGCACTGATATTAGCATGCTTTTGTTTTAAGTCTGGAAGCAGGGGGGTCACCTGGCTCTGTCCAAAGTTTAAACAAAATCATCCAACCAGCACCTCAAAATGTGATTTATTACTCACTTGCTGGACATATTTTTGTTCTACTTAGCAAACAGATTTTACAAACAAACTGGGTGTACTGGACCCAATGTTTCCTTTCAGAACAGGCTCTCTGATCCGGAAACGTTGAGTCGTTTCTCCTGGAAGCTGATGGACCTTAAAGGTTAACAGAAAGTTCCCTGATCTGAAATAACATCCTGCTAAGCTCTGATAAAGGTTCAAGATATCAGTCGTTTACTGAGCGGCTACAAAGACTCAGACCTGCTCTTCTAATGCCAGGTTTACTGATAGCACCACTCTATAACTGTTATCAGCAGCTGATCACTTTTTATTGTAGCAGTACGGAAAAGAACCATGGAGCTTTCCTCTTAACCTCCATGGTAACAAGCCCCTCTGTCCTGACAGGAGGAGGTGGCTCGCCTGGCCTCGCTGCAGCCTCAGGTGGATCTTCTGGAGAAGCACCTGAAGGAGGAGAAGGAAGGGGACAAGGACCCTTCAGCTTTCCTTGACGCTGACATCAGTGCCTTCAAAGTGCACTACCGGCAGGTGCTGGAGGACCTGAGGGCCAGAGAGAGGCAGCTGCAGCTGGGTAAGAGAGTGCAGAGTTAACCGTTGCTACTACGCCTGGTGATCCCTGCCTGATAGTGAACTCTCTATTTGAGGAGTAGGTAGGTCAATTCTAGTAATAATAGGAAAGGAATCAAGAGCAAGACCATTTAAAAATGCATGTACTAACACCATCCACTTATTTTTACTCTGTTTAAAATGAGTTATAGTTGACCTCGTGTGGAGGTGTTCTGTGTAAGGTTTTACAGACGTTGCTTTATGCCGTTTTTATGGTAAATTACATTGTGATTTACCTAAGGCCCCCTCTGAGGACCTCCACACCCCGACAGCTCCCACCGGATCATGCAGCAAAGCAATCTACATTCTCCCGTCAAATAAAACAAGGAAAGTGTCACTTAGACTCTCTAGTTTTCTGTCATCCTGACTTGAAACACGTTGAAGTTAAATGTCTCAAAGCCAATTTTACCACTGATTTACAAGTGGAGTGACTCATGTGTGAACAGTCTGCTCGCACTCACCCGTGTGGTTACACCTTCTCACCTGTCTGCATGCTGAGTCATTGGTTCCTATTTGTAGTGCTACTCTCACGGTGTTAAGATGCTCCCTGTGAAAACATTGACAATTAGACGTAATGAGATAGAAACATGAGCTGAAAGCATCGCCCACCAAGAACACAATAACCAAATGAGACAGACAAAACAAGAGCGCACAGCTATTTATAATCATGGGGAGTACAATGAGTGAAAAGAAGGAGAAAACTAAAAGAATAGTCACTGAGGAAATGAAGAAAGAAGAAGGAAGAGGGAGGAGGAAGAATAGAGGAAGATGCTGACAGTCTGCTTTTTTACTCAGTCAGACATCTTCTTCCACACTCTGCACTTTTATACATATCCAATACACATATTTAACCACTCACACGTGGATAGATATAGCAAGATGAATGATATAGATTTAAATTCAGTTCAGAAGCAAATAGAAAATAATTGACCTTAAAGAATGCCACAAAAACTACTTTCTCCTATAGACTCAAGTCAGCACATTTGAGATCAAATCATGGAAGCTTTTTAAGAAGGAAAAGCAAAGTTGACCAGAAAGAATTGCCGTTTGCAGCGCTCCAACAACGCCGACAGCCTCTCTGACATATCTCTCTGTGTGCCTCTAGTTTTGGAGAGCTTGCCCCCGGCTCGTTACAAGGAAACTATAGCCACACTGTTGGCATGGCTACAACAGTGCGAGGCCAAGCTGTCCATCCCATCCACGTCGGTTACAGAGTATCCTGTGATGGAACAGAGACTTACGGACGTTCAGGTGAACACACACACTCACACTCTGTCTGCAGATCATGTGTTAGCATCTGGACTTAGAATAATAACAGCTGTGCTTTAAATTCAGCATGAACAAACATTACTATGGGCTGTTAACTGTATTATTATGTACATAGTTACTCATTTATCTCCATTGAGCTGTAGTGGTTGTGTTGCAGCTGAAAGGGAAAGCATATCGAGCTCCAATTTATTCTCCATTAAGGAGCTAGATGCATCAAACTGAGAAAGTGTTTGCATTTATTCAGCTTTTGCTTAAAGAAAACAAACAACTTAAACCAGCATGAAGCGCTTAGCCTTACTCACCACGGTTTTACTGACCAACTTCTTTTTGATCGTACACTTCAACATGTCAATACTTACCAACTTCGTTCAGATTTTACTTTTCAATGTGTAACTTCTGCTATACACAACAGAACAGTGCTTAACGTATAAGAGACTGAGACTTATTTGACCTCAAAAGACCCTGATGAGCCAAAGGTCGTCATTTTCCAGCCTATGGGTGACGATTGTCGCCATCGGTTTTTCTCAATATTTTCCCGTGTTCTCGCACTGTTGCTGAGATAAATCGCCCTGATTGGCTGTTCAGCTGAAGGGAATTGTTTGTGCAAGCTGGTTGTTAGCTGTAGCCCTGCAATGTATTAATTTATTTGGCAAGATGTAGGCGACGTGAGTTGCTTACGTCTCCAATCCTCCACTTTGTCAGTTTGGTGTTTCTGGGCTTTTATACAACTGACATTTCAACTGAATGTATTTTCTAATCTTGCACTCTATGAATGAAGTTCATCGTTTTTCACCCTTTATCTCAATTTTCATGTGAACTGCATTCATCTCATACTTTCAAGTTATACTTTAAATTAGAGTTCAACTCCATTCATCACTGACTGTCCATCTCACAGTTTATTTCATTTTTCATCTCAAACCTTTATTTACCCAGGTGTATCCCTGGGTACACCTGGGTCATTGATCATTGATCATTGATCTCTTTTCCAAGGGAGACCTGCTCAAGTAGTTCCACATGAAACATAAAAACATAAACAGAACAACAAAAAGGACATCTTACAGCATCATTACAGGGTTTACAATTTACATAACTATCCACATAAACAGGTACCAACAGCTTCCGATTGAGTAGCATCCAACCGAGCTTTAAAAACAGTTAGTGGCACCAGATTTCTCAGTTTCCATTTCGATTGCAGACTATTCCAAGACAGTGGAGCTGCGCATCTAAAAGCCATCTTCCCTAAGACAGTCGGCACATTTAATAAAACCACAGCATGCGATCTCAGGCAGTAGCCACTTACAATTCTCCGTGAGATCAGGGAGCAGATATAGGATGGAAGTTTCCCTAACATGGCTTTGTATATAAAAATGTACCAGTGGCTGAGCCTCCGTACAGTTAGCGAAGGCAAACCTTGCATACAGGGTACAGTGATGGGTTAATGCTTTACATCTCAGTTTAACTGCTTTCACCCATAATCCTTCAATGAGATACAACTGCTATGTGTTTTCACATCGACTGACATTTATACTCTTACTCCTCAAATCATGCTTCAACTACTTTCAGATATTACACATTTAAACTACCAATTTCAGCGGTTCCCAACCCCCGGGCTGCGGAGGTGTTACTGCCGGGCCGCAAAATAGCTGTGAGTTTATCGTAATATTTGCAGAATTATAAATATATAAAAATATTTTATCATAATATTTTTTCAAAAAGTGTTTAATTTTCCCACCTATACCAGTCATGTTATTTAATCCAGTCGCCTAGTTAATCTTTCACCAGAAAACTGTTGAAAATGGCTTTTATGTTGTTCCGAGGGATTCGGCGGCTCAGCCTCTTGTGCGCACGAGAAAGTTACCGGTGCCAGAGTTCCCGTTAGAATATTTTTTTGCCGGTCAACGGTCTTTGTTATTTATTGAGCTTTAAAACAAATTGATATGATTCGATATTAAACTAATTATAGTAGATTAATTAACTATTCAAACGTGTACAGCAATTTACAATAACACGGGAATAATACACGGAGCGCTCTCTCCTTCTCCTGACAGCCCGTCAGTATCATGCAGCTCGCGGATCAGTAATGAGCGACCCGACAGTGAAACTAAACATATCTATAATGTTGCGCCCAGGCCTAGGGAAGCCTAGGCGCAACACAAAGTGTGCACTCTCTCCTCTTTTCCCACTCCCAAGAACATAGACAATGAGACGGTGAATGCTGTTTGGTATATTTAATTACCAAAGTTTTCTTTTTAACAAATAAGTGCAACAACCCACAAAAGAAACAAATCTCTGAACACAAAAATCTTGCCTAACAAATAAGAAAATAAACATTCAGGACTCTTTCCTACACTGACGTAAAAACAGGAGAGAACGAGAACCAACCAAAAGGAAAAGGGTTTCACACTTTCACGTAGACTTACGGCATGTCCAACAAGGACGGGTTAAAGTTATGTCTATCCTTTCAAGTTTTACAATATATTCAAGGACAGAAGTACAAAAGGACAGATACAAACATGCAACGGTTGGGAGCAGGAGAAGCTGAGTCAGAGAGAGGGCAGAGTGACGGCATGGCTGCAGCCTGAACGCCTCATAAATCACGCTATCCTCCACGTTCGTTGCAATGTTTTTTTAAGGAGTTGGTTTGGATAAAACCTATTTTTTTTTAAAACCTATTTTTTGCAGACGATGTTTCTCCACCTGTTCTTTGCTCTTTCCTCTTTAGACTAGGACAGGCGCCGATGAGGTGTCCTTGCTCACGGCAGTAATAGCACTCCCTATTATCAGCTGTTTCGGTGCTACCACGGGGAGGAGATGTTACCCGTCTGTCACTTGCCACAGGCTCACGGCAAACTGGAAGACAAAAAGCATTTTTATGAGTTAACACAAATTCATCTGCCAGTACCGCGGCAGCAGCAAGCGACACAACTTTCTGCTCATTTAAATAGGTGACAATTCTTTCCGGCAGTTGATTCTTAAAGTCTTCCAAAAGACTGAGCTCACGCATGTCCTCCCTGGATGTGACTTTGCTGGCTTGACGCCACCTATCAAAAGGCCACCTTTTCCTCTCGCAAACTCTACATAGGTCTGGTTGACATTTTTCTTACCATTGCTAAATTGTTGTCTGTATGCCTCCGGTACCAATTCATACGCTCGAAGGACTGTGGTTTTTATTATATCATAGTCGAGGCTCTCCTCAATAGTCAGGGCATTACAGACTTCCTGACCCACCAATTTGCAATGCAACAACAGAGGCCACTCTCTTTGGCCACTGCAGCATAATAGCGATGCGTTCAAAAGCACTAAAGTACGTGTCTACCTCTGACTCTCTGAAAGGTGGGACTAATGTAATGTGCCTACTCACATCAAAACTACCATGGGGATTTGTGTGTGATCTATGGGTAGGTGTTGGACTGGATGGTAGAGCGACTCCCCGCTCCATCTCCAGAACTTTTACCCTTAGGTGCATGGCTTCCACCTCCAACTCCTTGTGTCTCAGCTCTACCTCCCTGATGCGCAGAGTCAGCTGTCGCTCCTCTACAGACAGGCAGGCCTTGGAGTGGGGTGGAAAAACCTGCCAGATCATCCACTTCACCAGTTTTTCACACAGGAGTTCTTTTAATTCCTGCTTTTTGGCATTTATAGGCACAAATACATCGTAAGACTGGGCAATTAACACCACATCTGCTCTTGTGCAGTCATCTAAACTCTGAATGGAAGGTTCTGTAGTAAACAACTCCAATTTACTTTCCATTTTAAATTTCAAACAGAAAAACTGTCAACCAGAGATCCAGAATGTACAAGAAAAAAAATATATAGACAGCAATGCTTACCCGACACGACGGGAAAAAACGGAAGGACCGGACGGACGAGCCCCCAATTATGTTACGCCCAGGCCTAGGGAAACCTAGGCGCAACACAAAGTGTGCACTCTCCTCTTTTCCCACTCCCAAGAACATAGCCAATGAGACAGTGAATGCCGTTTGGTCAATTTAATTACCAAAGTTTTCTTTTTAACAAATAAGTGCAACAACCCACAAAAGAAACAAATCTCTGAACACAAAAATCTTGCCTAACAAATTAAAAAATAAACATACAGGACTCTTTCCTACACTGACGTAAAAACAGGAGAGAACGAGAACCAACCAAAAGGAAAAGGGTTTCACACTTTCACGTAGACTTACGGCGTGTCCAACAAGGACGGGTTAAAGTTATGTCTATCCTTTCAAGTTTTACAACATATTCAAGGACAGAAGTACAAAAGGACAGATACAAACATGCAACGGTTGGGAGCAGGAGAAGCTGAGTCGGAGAGAGGGCAGAGTGACGGCATGGCTGCAGCTTAAATGCTCCCCTCTTCTTCAGGTGGACCAATCAGCCTGTTGAAGGTAGCTAATCAGCTAACGGGCACCACCTGCTTGCTCACACACACACACACACACACACACACACACACACACACACACACACACACACACACACACACACCCTGGGGACTCCTTCATAATGCGCCTTCTCCTCGTTTTCCCAGCATTCACTGGATTATCCGTAAATCATACAAACAAAACCAAAACGTTGATTTATCTGTTTTCCCGTTCTGGTTTTAAAAACTGAAAAACCAAAAAACGGCACCGGTTCTTTTGTAAACGTTAATATGTTTTGGATGCATATTGTTCTAGTATTTGTTCAGGCTGTTACATACAATTAGCCTCTGTTGCTACCTGCTGGTGGAGAGTAAATATTAAAATCAGTTAAAATTGAGAACCGGTTCACGATTTTTTTTTTTAATGTATCTGCCGGTCCTTGGCTGAATAAAGGTTGGGAACCCCTGCTCTAACTCACAGCTCAACTTTTTAGTTTTGTATTTCTTCAACTGCTCAAACTCAGAAAAGCTCAACCCGTTAAGATATTTGAGATGATCAGTTAACATGTGATGTAGTTGAGTGAAGGTTGGCATAACGGCAGCCCACTATCTGGTATGAATCACAGGTAATCATGCTGTTTTGTGGCTATTCTATAATCCCATCATCCACTAGGAGTCAACAGTGGTGTTGGCTCTATCGTGCTGTGGGCCTGTGTAACAGTGTAATCAGTTGTTTACGAGCTGTAAAGTTATACGGCCGCTGGCGATGCCAAACTGCCAAAGCAGCAGTCTTTTAAAGGATGCTTTTCTGCGTCTCTTTGAGGATAAAGGAGGCAGAGAAAGCAGATGAAATGCACCATTAACCAAGATGCTGATTCATAGCCACAACCTGAATCTGATACACAGGGGCATCCCTAAATCACTGCTGTAAACATTAAACCCTTTGCCAAAGTGTCCTTTAAAAAAGACTAAGTGTAAATAGCAGCGGAGTTTTTTAGGAAGCACATTACAGATTATACATATTTCTCCTAAATTGTGGTTTCTGGAAGGCCACTCGAATGCACAAATCTCCTACTATGGCTGTTTCCACAAGTGGAAAATAATGTGTGTATGCCCCTGGGCTCTACTTTGGCCCATTCTTCAACTTTCCAGCAAGTTTCATGAATATAGAGCCACTAGTTGTTCTTTTGACAACGATATTAGTACAACGAAACGGCGCTGTTGTATGAGAGACCAGCTTCGCCTGCTTGGATCTATCATCTGTTTGTGCTACTTTAAACATGTTGACATAAGACACTGGTGCTCAGAGAAAGGCGGTACTGTATGTGGACCTTTTTATCTGAGTGATATCCCATAGTTAACATATTTTCTCTAAATTATTTCCGTTCCCAAAATCCACTTTTAAGAATGAAAACATCTTGTATAAGTACCAAGAAGCTAACACAATCCTCCTTAAAGCCATTAATATACAAACTATATATATAAGTCACTTCTTAAATGTAAATCCTGCTGCAGTTTCACTTCTGTGCGCTGTAGTCTGTATTTACAAAGCAGCAGCAAGCTAAAATCAATTTCAGTGCAAATGTGTGATTTTGTGGAGCCAGACTTCCATCTGCTTAACATGCAGAGAGCAGGTCTGCTGTGCGTGCGTGCGTGCGTGCGTGTGTGTGTGTGTGTGTGTGTGTGTGTGTGTGTGTGTGTGTGTGTGTGTCTACAACTCTGCAATTATGAGAAGTGGGTGAGAAAATCCCAGGAGAGCAAATCAGTGTCTCTGTTTAGCACAGTTTCTGTCAACACGCAAACACCAGTGAGTCAGAATGCTTACAGTAAAAGGTGCGTACACACACACACACACACACACACACACACACACACACACACACACACACACACACACACACACACACACATATTCATAATTGTGTCAGTGTTTATCGGTATTTCCATTCAAACACACACTTTTTAGTTGTTTTAGAAGGGTTGGTTTGTATCTTGTGTGTGTGTGTGTGTGTGTGTGTGTGTGTGTGTGTGTGTGTGTGTGTGTGTGTGTGTGTGTGTGTGTGTGTGTGTGTGTGTGTGTGTGTGTGTGTGTGTGTGTGTGTGTGTGTGCCCCCTCTTTAAACTTGATAATGGTCTTGTGTCATAGCAGGGAGATGAAGCCTTGTATCGGAGATTAATTAAAGTTGATTGTAGATAATAATTAGGAATTCATTCTGCATACTGATGAGCTGTCATTAATGTTCACCACAACTCTTTCCCCTCTGCTCTGAGGCACTTCTGCGCGTGTGGTTGGAAGCGGTTCTTGTTTTACCCCGGTGGCGGTATCTCCCCTCGCACTATTTCATTAAAATAATGAGTTGGGAACTTTGCTAGAGTCCTGACCTCGTGTTTCAAAATACAAAACTATAGAAGATAATGGTTGAAGTGAGTGACAGATGATTATTAATATCCTCCACAGCTACTGGTAGATATTATTAAAGACCTTAAAGCAGCATTAAATCACGACCTATAATCAGGCGTCAATACATCTGATGAATGATTTTGCTGTAGCGATGTATGGATCAGTAAGTAGGGGTGGACTGCACAGATACAGTTGCAAGAAACCCTTTGGAATGACCTGGATTTCTGCATAAGTTGGTCATAAAATGTGTTCTGATCTTCATCTAAGTCACAACAACAGACACACACAGTCTGCTTAAACTAATACCACACAAACAATGATATGTTTTCATGTTGTTATTGAACACACCATGTAAACATTCACAGTGCAGGGTGGAAACAGTATGTGAGCCCCTAGGCTAAAGACTTCAGACTTCAAGAGCTAATTGGAGTCAGGAGTCAGCCAGCCTGGAGTCCCATCAATGAGACCAGAGTGGAGGTGTTGGTTAAAGCTGCCCTGCCCTATAACAAATACACACCCGTTTGAATTTGCTATTCTTAAGAAGCATTGCCAGATGTGAACCATGCCTCGCTCAGAAGAGCTCTCAGAAGACCTACCATTAGGAATTGTTGACTTGCATAAAGCTGGAAAGGGTTCCAGAAGTATCTCTGAAAGCCTTGATGGTCATCAGTCCACGGTGAGACTCTATAAATGGAGAAAGTTCAGCACTGTTGCTGCTCTCCCTAGGAGGCCGTCCTGTAAAGATGACTGCAAGAGCACAGCGCAGCATGCTCAATGAGGTGAAGAAGAATCCTAGAGTGTCAGCGAGAGACTTAAAGAAATCTCTGGCACCGTTGGTGAAAGTGAAAATTGAAGTAAAGAAACAGGCTTATCCATGTGCTCTCAGATGGAGCTTGGTACAAGTTGAAAGAGAGAAGGAAAGAAAAGAAAAAGCCCTTTGAGCAGAAACTTTGAGTCTCTAATGCTTCCTTGCTTTGGCTTCAGTGTTGCAGCAGAAGGATTGTGGGTAAGCCATACTAACTGATGGATGTCCCGTCCAGGAGCTGAGCTAGAACTGAGCTAAACTAAGCCTCTGAGCCACCTCTGTGTGAACGAGGCTTTCTTCCCGAAATCTTCTGCCAGCTAGAGTTCACCGGGAATTCCCTCACCTCTCCACTTACCATTCATCCCGCGCTCAAAATCAAACAGTGTGAAAAGGCTTTCATTACAAAATGTTAACAGTGGCAGCCTCATATCCTCTCATGCTCGTCATCCCTCACTCTCCCATTTCCCCCCCGCTCAATAAATACTGAGTAATGTTACGGGCAAGCTTTTGAATCGACTCTTTTTCACCATGGCATTTACGCCACTTACGCTGGAACACGTGATGGATGGTAATTGGATAACTCGTTTATGGATATGGCTTCCCTCTGCCTTTGTTGATACATGTGTGTTTTAGTTATTCTGGACTGGAGGCTTTGGGCCGCATGTGAATTCTCTTTTTAGATTTGACCTCAGTGATTTTTTGTAATTCTAATTTTTTGACTTTTTATCGCTTCGGAATTCAGATTTAAATATCAGGATTTTGACTTTATTGTCAGGATACTACTTTCTTTCTCCGAATTCTGGCTTTAATCTTAGAATTCACTTAAGGTCAGATCCAAAATAAATTCACATGTGTCTCTAGTCCTCTTTTATAACGAGTACTTTCTCAATCTGAACTTCCATTGCCCCTCCTCATTATTCCTCTTTCTCTCCCCCCCCCAGGCCCTGCAGGTGGCTCTGGCTGAACACCAGGGGGAGGTGGACTACCTGACCGCCACTGTGGAGCAGGTGTTCCAGAAAGCACCAGCAGACATCAGCCAAAAGTAAGACATGGAAAATAAAGAGTGCTGTGTAATCTATTGAAGGAAAGGATTAAACGCAATTAAATGGGGCGATTTACTAGGAAAGTCGACTCTAAAAAACGACCGCTGCTGTAACGTGTAGTTGAATGAACCCAAATCAAAATTGTCGTAACCCCTGTGGAGTGTATCTGTTTATTTATTTTATTTGCACGTCTCCTTATTTATCTATGCATCCGTCTGCTTAGGCTCTGAGCAGGCATAAAAGCAAAGTCGATGCCCAATAAAAATGGTCTGAATATAAAAAAATAAAGTTGTGTAGAACTTGTAAAGCGTAGGTAAACATATATGCCATGTCACAAGCCAATTGTGAGCCTCTGTGATTTCCTGCAGGTATCGCATCGAGCTGGACGGCATCATGGCATGTTGGAAACGACTCGGCACGACGCTGACAGACAACGCCCAGAAACTCCAGGAGCTCATGGCCAAACTGTTGCAGTTTGAAGTGAGATTTATAACGGGGACCGCTATATGTTGCTTAGAAGTCAAGCTTACTAAGGTGAGATATCTTTAATCTCAATACTCGTTCTTGTCTCGCCGACAGAATGACGTTAAGACTCTTAAGAAGTGGATGGCAGATGTGGACGTGTTCCTGAACGAGGAATGGCCAGCACTGGGCGACTCTGAAGCTCTGGAGAAACAGCTGGAGCAGTGCACGGTGAGGAAATTATTTAGACCTTACTTCAAAGTCTTATTTCAACAGTTTCCCATTCCTGGCATCAGCTGCGTAAAGCCTGAGGTCCAAGCCTAACTTTAAAGGACAACGAATGACAAGGAAATATGGCAACGTTCTGAATATGTTGCATTCTGATTGGCTAGGCTTTGGTGAATGACATCCACACCATCCAACCCAGCGTCAACGGCATCAACGAAGTGGGTCTGTACCTAAAGAAAGAGGCCGAGCCACCCTACGCCGTCCACATCCAGAAGGAACTAGACGACCTCAACGCTCAGTGGGAGAACGTCTGCAACAGGTGCGGACCCTTCATCCAGAGGTCGTGTTTTCCTGCTTTATGTGTCCCGACACCGTTAAATGTTTTTCTTTACCTCCGTCTAGGCCTACGCCAAGAAGTCGGCCCTGAAAGGAGGCCTCGACAAGACCATGGCTCTGAGGAAGGAGATGCAGGAGATGCAGGAGTGGATCAACCAGGCGGAGGAGGACTACCTGGAGAGAGACTTCACGTACAAGACTCCTGAAGAGCTGCGCAAGGCTGTGGAGGAGCTCAAGGTGTGTGCACCGGACAGTAGCTTGCTGCTGCTGCTGTGACAGTAGTTCCAAGAGTAAATATCACATTTGTTTTAGTCTGAGAGTAATGATCAAGAGTTTAAAAGGGGCATTATGGTTTTGTTATATTCACTATTTCTTTGCAATTCATTCAAACTAAGATACAAAAAATGTTCTTGCACCATGGCTCATAAAGGAGGACTTGTCTGCTGAGTAAGCCTCAGAAAGGGCTGACTCAGTGATTTACATAGGGTCTTCATTCACAGTACAGACTCACATCTCACTGACCTTTCTGCACCTGCTTCTCCCTGTCCCTCTTCTCTGATCCTGGTTCATTCCTTATCGATAGCCCCCCGTCTGCCTGCCTCTCTTTTTATGGTGAAGAAACACACTTTTTTCGGTCTGTATTTCTTTCCCTCTCTCTGTATTCTTCCCTCACAGCTCCGAGTCTAACCCCCCTCTCCACTCTCTTTCTCTCCATAACTCAATTTCGTATCTAATTGCATAAATTCTAATCCCTCCCTCCCCCTCCCCCTCCCCCTTTCTGCTCCGAGCTAAAGGAAACTCCATTGGTGAATCTGTTCACTCGCTTCCTCTCCAAATCCCCCCCCCGCCTGGTTTGGGAAAGTATTAGCTTCATTCATTGATTCGTTGCCTAGGTTGTTCCCTCCGTCTGTCCCTGTCCCTTTACACTGTGGCTTTGTCTACTGCAGACACATTGATTCATCTGTGTGTGCATCCGTACCTCCTTCCATTAAGCCTCTCTGTCTCTCTCTGTCCTTCTTCCTTCTCTTGCTCTTTCATTGACCTCTAAAAGGTCCTTTTTGTAACAAGGCTTATCAATAAAGTGGTGCAGGAATGAGTCCTAAAACAGTCTTCTTTGGTTGGTTAGATGCCTGAAGTCATACGTCATCACTGCACCACTATGCCATTGGAATCAAGTGCTTTGAACAGACTGACATCCCTTACTCTGTCTTCCTCAGAGGGCCCAGGAAGAGGTCCACTCCAAGGAGCTGAAGGTCAAACTCCTGACTGACAGTGTCAACAGTTTCATCGCCAAGGCTCCCCCCACGGCCCATGATGCCTTGCGGTCTGAGTTGGACGTTTTGACGGCTAACTACCAGCGCCTGTGCAGCCGGCTGGATGGGAAATGTAAAACACTGGAGGTAAGAACTTTCTCTGTGATCATTTGGAAGTGTTTATCGGACATCCTCCCCGTGCTCAGGTAAAGACAAACTGGGAAAAGAGAAGGTGTGTGTCCATGTGTGTGTCAAGGCCAAGGCGGTAGGTAGTGTACAAAATACATCAGTGCCAGTGTGTGAACGTACTCCGTTGACTATAGATGAGCAGAGGCGAAGCGAGGTTAGCCGAGTAGAACCGTCTTAGGCTATCTTCTCGCATTGTGTACCTCTTGACTTAGTGTAAGCTTAATCAAAGTATAAAGGACATTTTAATGAACACAAGGCGGTTAGATGTTTCATATTCAGGCTTAAAGTGATGGGGATATGAGCTCGATAAATACTTGTTCTTCAGAAGAAGATATTCATTATGAAAACGGTGGAGAAGCCTGCTCTGTGGTCTGGAGGCAGACACCTCAGAGCAGATCGATAGTGCATGACAATATCACACCTTTGGTTTTAATAATTGACCTTCTCTTGTCTTTCATACTTTTCTTATTTACTTTTAATGTTCTTATTATTTATTAATATCCTTTTTTATTTTATTTGATCTTTTTATTGCCCCTTTGACAGACTTTGTGCTGTGTGAAGAAACGTGTGCCATTCGGAACCTATTTTTCAAATGAGCTTCATTTCACAATTAGAAAGCCGACTCAATCACTTCGCCAGACAGAGGCAACTGTTGCTCGTTTGCCGTCTGGAACAAACTCATCAAACATGTGGATGCTGAACAGATGTTGATGTGACGGCCTGCACCAACGCTGAAATGAAAATGAAACGCTGACGTGAAAATGAAAAATTGGTAGTCATGGGCTTTCAAATTTACGGGGGAAGTTCTCTCTTTCACCATCCGTCTTCTCCTGCACCGTTCATCTTCCCAAATGGCAACATGTTCATCTGTTTTCTTATGAATCAATTCACTGATGCATCTCCCCTGTGTGTTTGCAGGAGGTGTGGGCGTGTTGGTGTGAGCTGCTCTCCTACCTGGAGCAGGAGAACGCCTTCCTGGACCAGCTGGAGCAGAAGCTGGACGAGACGGAGAACCTGGAGGGAGGCGCGGAGGAGCTGCAGGAGGCGCTGGATGTCAGTATGCCTTTCGTTTGTATCTTTTCTTCCAAGATGATAAAGTTAAAATAAAACAAGCTATTATATCAAAAACACGTATAAAAGACAAGAATAAAAGCAGGCTTATACCAAGGCATTGTGATCAGCACACCTCCAACACTTCTTAGCAACTTCAGTGTTCTGCTGTGTCGTGGTTAATCGGTGTTCCTGTCTCAGATCAGCTTAAACAGTCGCGGTGCTTCCCGCTCAGCTAGGCTAACCCAGCTTTTACAGAAGGATGACCGTTTTTCCAATCCAAACGGCCACCAGACCCTCAAGCAGGGAGCGTGATCCTTGTAAGCTTTAAAGGGATTGCTTTCCTCTTTTTAATTAAACAATAACCATGGGAACTCAGGTCTCCCTCAGCTACAATTCTGCTACAGTAGAACCCCTACCACCACCATGAGAAGAACATCAGAAACCCAGTGGGCTTAAATGGAGAACACATAACAGAAACAGAAACAAGATTGGGTCTGTAATGCAGACGTTTGTATGAAAATGAAAAAGTGTTAACCCCATGGAATTTGCATTGAGTCCTGTAATTAGAGACGCTGGAGCTGCCTGGCCTTCTTGGAAGAAGTAAAGTGAAAGGCTTACATGTTAACCCTAACTTGTTAATTTGCTTAAACTGTGCTTTTGCAGAGTGCTTCAGATGTTACACCCAGGGATTTGGTGAGATTAAACAATGCAAAAAGCGTTAAGCCCCTCCGCCATGATGCATTCTTTCATTAAAACTCCAACAGAACAGCAAAAATGCAAACTGCCTACTCAGCTGTATTTCACTTCGCTAAACTGACGTCAGCAAAGATTTAGGAAGATGTGGAAAGCTGTTAAGCACCCAGGTCAGACGTACAGGGGCTAATTGACCGATTTAAGCTTTGCATGTCATCGCCAAACGCTCTTATCCTGCATAATGTTTAATACGTGTCTCCTAACCTTCTCCTGAGTCAGCTTCCAACAAAACAAAGTATGCAAAAAACAGTTGAATCAAACCCGTATTTTTCAAAGTGTAATGGTCGAGTGTAATTGATGGAGGTTTTCTCTGTGTGTTTACAGAGTCTGGATGTTCTTCTGCAACACCCGGATGACAACAGGAACCAGATTCGGGAGCTGGCCCAGACGCTAATGGACGGAGGAGTTCTGGATGAACTAATCCAGCAGAAACTGGACGCCTTCAACACACGATGGGATGAGCTCATGGCGAGGGTAAGACACATCATACAAAGTCTTTCATTAAAAAAAAACTAATTATTTATCACCGCCTTACTTTGCTTTGGTGTGGTCTGTCAGTGTTGGCTCTTATTGAACATGCTACAAGTATCGGGGTATGTTGCTGTCTTATCCTGGAAAATCAAGTTGTTGTCATTTAGGAAGAAAATGTGTATTCTTAGGGGATTAACATTTTAAATGTCACCTTATTTCATCTCCTTAGAAGCATGGACACACTTAGGTCAGATGGTACGCTAAAGCCTGGTTAAATCACCTCTTAGATGCAAATAGTTAAATAATATATGCAAGCAGAGCCATTGCAGGGTTTATGGTAATGATATATGTTAGCATTAGCATCAGCCATCACTTCCTGTTGGGTTTGTAGTTGTTGCTTACTAAACATGAGTTGTCACGTCGTTGGACTTCTGTCCTACATGTCTCTCACAGTCAGAATGTTGCTGCAGGCTGTCGTTGGTTGCTTTAAGACAAGTTTACAGTACAACGTTGGGCAAGTGTTCCGATAGATAACCAAAGAAAAAAGGCTTTGAGCACAGCATGGACATGTGGACTGGAAATGCTGGCAACTGCAAGATAAACCAAACGTGGTCCTTATACCAAAAATACAACTGGTTTAGTTTGTTCTGACAAAGTTTCAACCATGTTTTTTACGAATAGACATCACAGTGTAAAGGGCCCTTCAAAATCAAGCCTTCAACTTCCCTTATAGAAGGAGCATGACGCCCAGCTGCCCAAATGTCCTTGTTGAGCTGCAAAACAACAATATACATAAGTGATGGGATCAGGGCTCTCGACTAACTTTTTTCCCCATCCTCCCGGAACCGTCCCGAAATACAATCCAAGCCGTCCAATTAATGTGGACCGTCCCGAATTTTTTTTTCTTTTTTTTCTACATTATCATTAGTTAAAATCATTCAAAGTGACCTTTAACATAAATAAAACATCATACAAAACATTAGATGATAATTCATCAACCTTTTTATTTTAGTAAATCATTCAATCACATAAACAAAGGCCAAATATATTTAAACAAACACACAAACGAGAAAATTACTCTAATATTGAATCCAATCAAGTCCCATCCAATTATCAAAAAAAATCCAACACTGTCCTGAAGACAGAACCCAGAGTAACCACTAACCAGGATGACAGTCTGTAACACAGTCAGGAGACCTTTACAAACGGGCGCCCCCTCGCACCCAGACGGGACAGAGAGATCTCATCTGGATTGGAAAGCTCGAAAATACATCATATGTTTTAGTCTTATTGCATATTAGAAACGGAGTTGGTGAAACTAAAACTGCGATATAATGTGTATGTAGCAATAATACATATGACATATATTTTTTAAATGTCTCCAGTACCGATAAAAAGTTTGATAACGTCGGAGCTTAACGTTACCACTGTCTTTAATCATTCCGGCCCGGGGCCCGTTTAATACCGGGGCTCGGTACCCATCCCTACATGGGGAGAGGCGCAGCATATTGCTAAGGACTAAATACGATGGAGAGTTCTCATCTCAGCCTTATTACTCATAGGGGATGAAGAGGAGTAAGTAAATAAAGAGGCCGGCGCTCCAGGGTCTGGTTCTGCTGTGCGTTTTTGTGATGTCACGGTAAAACATTTCAGAATTCCTCCACGGGATGCCATTGTCATTGTACATCACTCAACCCGCGAAATACACACACTCAGTACATAGCTAGACCCAGAGCCATATTATATTAATCTGGCTAGACCATAGAGAGCGCGAATTTGCGGACCAGGAATTCGTGGGCACAGCCAGCTGGGCGGCTGGCTGACAGCCAGCGGCACAGCAGTAGCTACATGTGTGTGTATTTCGCGGGTTGCTAAATGTTTTGTGCGTGTGTGTTTATGTTGACAAGGAGGTTTAATAACTGTGTGCTACACAAAACGTGCAGTCGGTTTCATTTTCATCGCCGTTGTAGTAGAGTTAGCAGGATATTTTTATTTTAACTCTCGTCCCAAATTCGTCCCAAAATTATTTTGTATCCTCCCCGACACTATTTTCTTCGGCCCCGGGACGACGGGACGTCCTTAAGCTCGAGCCCTGGATGGAATGGTCGCAGAGAGTTGATAGGATTCCATTTAAAGGCCAACAGACTGGGTCAACATTTGAGAACACATTTCAAGAAACTTCCATTTTTATTACAAATGCTAAAACCACCTCAACAATTCTCTTTTGGAAAATGTACGTTGCACTTTCTGTCAGTATTTGGCACGTCCTCATTTGGCCTCGATAACATCACGATCTGGAGCTGGCACGGACTCCACGAGGTTGTTCAACATCTGACGACACATGTTATCTCAGCATGAACTGACGGTGTTCCAAAGAGCCTCTTATGATGATGCTTCCTCACTGTTGTCCTCAATGTTCGATGGGGGTGAGGTCAGGTGACTGCGGAGGAACATGCACAACAGTCACTCAGGACTTGTTCATCTAAGTAGGTGCATTTAGGGTCATTATCCTCCCGCTCTAAAATGCTCTATCTCTGAGGAATGGAGCGCTTTTATTCTGGGTTTGATAAACTGCAATATCATTCTCTCAACTGTTCCCTCCTTACACCCCCCCCCCCCCCCCCATCTGCTGCTGCCACAAATCCCATTCTTGGATTCATCAGTTTATAGGACTTGATCCACCGCTACGTTTTTGTATTTCTCAGCCCACTCAAAGCGTTTCACCTCACGTCCCCTCCTGAGAAGTCCTTCTTTTGATCGTGCTCTTGCGTTCCTTATTTGGCAAATTGTGCTCGATCTACCTCTGGACCAAGCTGGATGTATTGATCTTCTGATGCTGAGGTCTTGCTTGGTCTGCCTGATCGTGCTTTGGATAAAACCGATCCAGTTTCGGCAAAGTATTGGAGTTCCATGCACTGCCCCTTTGGAAACCTTTAGTCCTGAGGCTGAATCAAATCAATCTGAGTGTCATGGAGTACTATATGTTTAACTATTTTCACTCATTTATTGACCAGACAATGAGTGTATATTAACAAAAAAACACATCTGAAAATATTCCTTATTTTCCGCCATATTCACATTTTTCTTCCTCCTATTCCCTTCTCTTATTCATCACACCTTTCCAATCAACTCTCTATTCCATACAACCCTCCTCTCCTTTCTCCCTCTCCTTCCCCAGCTCCGTCTGTCTTCTCTTAATTGATTGTCTCCTCCTCCACCCCTGCACTCTCTCCTCCTCTTCGTAATCTTCCTCCTCTTCCTCTTTCAACGTCTTCCTTCCAGCCCTCATCAGCCGGCATCAGCGGCCGCGATACATTCTCAGCCTCTTGTGGTTATCCTCAGCGACAGATTAGACATTCTTGCACCCACACCCACACAACTGAGACACACACACACCACACACACAACACACACACAACACACACACACACACACACACACACACACACACACACACACACACACACACACACAACACACTGAGACACACACTCATTGCCCGCTGGGTTGATCCTCCCTCACAATAGCACCAGATTAATGTTCTCCTTGCAGCCTGATAAGCCTCCCTTTGTTTGTCTACCCATCAGAGACATTGTGTGTGGGTGGGTGGGTGTGTGTGTGTGTGTGTGTGTGTGTGTGTGTGTGTGTGTGTGTGTGTGTGTGTGGTGTGTGTGTGTGTGTGTGTGTGTGTGTGTGTGTGTGTGTGTGTGTGTGTGTGTGTGTGTGTGTGTGTGTGTGTGTGTGTGTGTGTGTGTGTGTGTGTGTGTGTGTGTGTGTGTGTGTGTGTGTGTGTTTTATTTCAGACTTGTTTGTATTTTCTGGTTTGGAAGTGTCATTGTGTGTTATCAGAAGCCGGTGTGCTTTGTTCCGCGGTGTGTGTCAGCATGCGAGGTGAGGTGGGGGGGCTGTTTGTTTGTTTGTCATCTATAAAGAGGGAGACAGGAAGCGGGTGTTTGAGAGTCACTCTGGAAAGACAGATGCAGGAGCAAAAGCACACAGACCAAGATATTGCCTTAATATTTTCCCTCTTTTGACCGGAGGGAACTGTAGGAGGGATTTCTTTTTAAATGTATTTCTTTCAAACTTGGATCGTTGTGTGCTTTCAGGAACGGTCATTTGTCATCCTACCACAAGACAGACACTAGACAAATCACCTCGAGGGGAAACTGACATGCAGTGGTTCTTTTTTTATTAAAACAAACACCTTAAATCATCATTAAAACCGTCTTTCCAAACAGGTGTTTCGTGAGGTGAATATATATACTGATGTATCTGTTAAGGCATCACAGAAATAAAGGATTTTCGAAGAAAAATACACAGTTAATTCTTATTTTTTTAATCGGATTAAGAAATACTTTTAATTATCCCAGGGGAAATTGGGCGTTCATGGCACTCCAAAGAAAACTAAATGAAATGACATATTGATATACGCTCTGAAACCTCCATAAAAGCAAAATGCATGTGTTTGTATCCATATGTATGTATTTAGATGTATTCATATGTATAGGTCCTGAACAACTGACTGAAAGACAATTTCCCCTGAATAAAGAGTCTTCTTTTTCTTCTAAGATTATCAAATAAAATTGGACATAAACTGAAGAAAGTAAACTTGAATATCCTATATAGTCTTTACTAAATTGTTAAGGTGCCTCTCTAACTTAACTAAGACATTTGATCAAATCAAAGTAAAACATCACAGAAGTATAATTCTTATCTATTTTCCAACTTCTTTCCATCCACAGTATTATAAAATTCACGACTCAAATAGCTGACTGTCAACACTTCCCCGGCAACAGAGTGTCAACACTTTCCCGGCAACAGAGTGCACGGCTCCAAGAAAGTGCAGAGACAGTGGAATATAATCTCATTATATCTGTGTCCCACTTTAAAACTTATGTTGAGATGAATCCATGTTGTTATATCTCTGTCTGCTGTTCCTCAGATCAAAGAGGCGTGGTTGCCATTTTAATTTGGAGCATTTGTCACGGCTGAACAACCAATAAGAGGAAGTGTAGCGCGGAGATCGCTGCTTAGCCGACGGCGTTTCCGGCGCAAGGCAAACAGCGATCCTCCATCTCGCCCGTTCGCAATCACTGACTGCCTTTGGATGTGTGAGAGAAATTAGTAATAAGGGAAAACTGAGTGTGTAATAAGAATATGTATTCATGAGCCGACAATTGCCAGGGAAATGGAGTACATGGCCACGGGGAAGGTTGTTATCAATGTTTGTCTAAATATTTAATCTCGTGCTCACTTGGTACATTATCAGCCATGGAACGGTGACATTGGGAGCACTGTGAGTGTGACACAAGCGTTAGTGGCTCCCGGCTATATTTAGAGTCATTATCCCTGTGCATGAGCTTAGCATGCTCACCTGTGACCACATACGCAGCCTCTTCCTCACAACTCACACGCTCTTACAGGATGTGATGCAACATGTCTGTCGGAAAGTTAATCTCGCAGGCAGACACGAGGTGGAGCGCAGAACAGAAACGGTAGTTGCAGAGGGTCCTACTTCTCAGGCATCAGAAGATCGTTATTTGGGTTGTCCGTGGCAACCTTGATGTTGTCGTCACACTGAGGCAACATGAGAGAGAAACCCCGGCCTCCGTCCTTCAATAGGGTATATGCAGAGAGTGTGTGTGTGTGCCTGTGTGTGTTGTTTGTTTTTAGGTACATGTGGGTTTGTGTGTTGCGAGAAACTGTTATTTAGAGAGACGAGGGATTGAATATTTCTCTTTATATACGTTTCCCATTTGCTGTTTTCTGTTTTAATGGTCCACTTCATTTGTTTTATGTTTTGTGTTTACCCAGGTGGGGCTCAGGAAGCAGGAGCTGGAGAAGAGTGTGCAGCGGGCCCAGGAGAATGACAAGGGTCTGAGGCAGATCCAGGATTCGCTTGGCAACACCGACCGACACCTTACTGCGTACCTGGCTGACCACATCGACGCCCAGCAGATACCGCAGGAGGCTCAGGTAGCCATCCGTGTGTAGGGACTAAGCAGAATCGTTGTGGGCCATAGCTTCTGCAGAATCTCTGTATTGTTCCGTTCACTAAGACTGGCTGTGTTCATGAGCCGTTCATATCACAGGCATCCTCCCCACGGAGACCGCCGCCATCTTTCTACAGCAGCTCAGAACGGACAAACTAACAGTGGCTTTAGAACTAGAGAGGGCCTTTTATTTCATTCATTGTGTCCTAAAAGTTTAAAAAGTCCTAATTAGTTGAATTATTTTCATGCTGCCTTTTATGTAAATGAGACGTTTGTGCTCTATGGGACAGATATGTGGGAGAGCATCCGAAGATATTTTAGTTTCATGCTCCACTGAGGAACTTTTCATAGGAATGCAGGACACACACACACACACACACGCGCACGCACGCACGCACACACACACACACACACACGGATGGGAGAATGATTGGATTAGATAGGTGTGGATGATCATACGTGATTACAGGGCACTTGGTATTTAAAAGTGAAAGGGGTGACAGAGGCCGTCTCTGTGTGTGAAAGGGGGGGTGACAGGTTGTTAATGCTTTTAAGCATCCTCTCCTATCTCCTTGATCCCTCATGCCCCCTTGTGGTTATTATTAGGAGGTGCACTATCAATGCATTCCAACTAGTCTGACTTTCAAAACAACATTTTCAGACCCATTACATCACATTTTTATATTAATTTTAGTTCAAATAAAGTTATGGTTCATTAACATCATTTGTGTTATCCTTTTTATTTTTAATTGGTCTTTTACGTGCATGTGTGTGTTCAACAGAAAATCCAGGCGGAGCTGAGCGGCCAAGAGGCAACCCTGGAGGACATGAAGAAGAAGAACCAGGACAAAGACCCGAGGGTTATGGGACAGATAGACCTCACGCAGGTACACACTCACACATGAACATGTACACACACATATTGAGAAAAGTACAAAACAAAACATTTTTCTGGAAAATGGTGTTTTGTCAGGAGATTTAAATGATTAATGAAGGTATCTAAGTTGTGCCAGCTGTGCATAACATAGCAGGTGAGGTGTGGATAAACAATCCACAATTTATCTTAATATATCTTTGTGTCCCTTCCTTTTCACAGAAAATGCTGGCAGACGTGTGGACGAAGTTCCGGCTCTTCCAGAAGCCGGCCAACTTCGACACTCGTCTGACCGAGTGTGAGCGCTTGCTGGCTGGGGTCAAAAGCCAGGGGGGGGTCCTGGACATCCGTAGTGTGGAGCAGGACGTGGTGCAGTCACAGCTGGACCAGTGCATGGTGGGTCATCCAATCAGATGCGGTGAATAGATGCTTTGATCCTACATTAAGCCCCTGCCGTGTGTTTGTGTCCAACAGAAGTTGTATAAGGTGCTGAGTGAAGTGAAAGGGGAGGTGGAGACGGTGATAAAAACCGGCAGGCAGATCGTGCAGAAGCAGCAGACGGAGCAGCCCAAAGATATGGACGACAGGGTGACCGCCCTGAAGCTTCTCTACAACCAGCTGGGCTCTCAGGTAACAACACACACAGATAGTTAGGCTCACATGATCATACAGGTCCGATTTAAACATGATGTGTGTGTGTAGGTGACGGAGAGTAAGCTGGAGCTGGAGAAGAGTCTGAAGCTGTCCAGGAAGCTGCGTAAGGAGCTCAACGGGCTGACGGAGTGGCTCGCTGCCACCGATGCTGAGCTGACCCGGCGCTCCGCTGTGGACGGCATGCCCAGCGACCTGGAGGCGGAGGTGGAATGGGCACAGGTATACACAACACAAGGTCATAGAGACACTTGCTAAAAATAGAAACAATTAACTGGAGCTTTCAATAGGTAATGGCATTCTGTCTCTCAACTCTCTTCTCTTTTAAATCCTGTCAGTCGATCCACGATGAGACGGAGAGGCGCCAGCCGCAGCTGCAGGCCGTGGTGGACCTGGCGGAGGCCCTGAAGGTGGTGCTGCGGGGCCACGGGGGCCTGGTGGACGACAAAGTCAGCCTGCTGCGCTGCAACTGGATCGCTGTCACATCCAGAGCAGAGGAGTGGCTCAACCTGCTGCTGGTCAGAGCATAAACAAACACATCTGATACATATTTATCCGTCTCATCAATGCTAAAATTAAACCTCTAAAAGTGTCGTTGTTTGCACACTCAAGTTTCTCCCTCTCCTTCCTCCCTCAGGACTACCAGAGGCAGATGCAGAAGTTAGATGGAGAGATAAAGGAAGTGAACGGATGGATCGACGGAGCGGAGAAGAAGATGGATGAGATAGAGAGCCAGGGACCCAACGACGCTGTGCTCAAGGTTGTAATGTCTGTCTGTGCATGTGTTGTGCTTATCTTGTGTGTTTATTGCTGTTTTACCTCCAGTCATTCTCTGCAGATTAGATGTCAGTGAATGGATTTTGAGAAGAAATGCGGTGTTTCTTAAAAGCACAGATAATTATCCTGTTGTTTACAGCTCTTACAGAGAGATCAATCATTAACAAGCACTTATCTTCAATCTCAATCTTTATTTATTTATATAGCACAGGCAATAAATACAATATAAAATAACACAATGGGAGTACAATAATTGAAAACATGATAAAAAGCACAATAACTAGAAGCATATAGAAACGCATACAAATGGAGAATTCCCTTTGAATGTGTAAACTATTTTATGTCATATTTTTCTCAAGGAATGTCCTTCCTTAGGAAAGAGCTTCTGGGGCTAACTGTGTGTGTGTGTTGCAGGTGGTGCGTGCGGAGCTGGATCTGACGAAGGGAAAGATGGAGGGGGTGAGGACTCTGGGCAAGGAGCTCATGTCCACCAGGGGGGAGAAGTGCCAGGCCCAAGTGAGGCCCAAAGTGGAGCTGCTCAACCACAGATTTGACACCGTCGCACAGCGCATCACCAGCGGAATGGTAGGAAGAGTAAAGCCTTTCTAAGAGCGTCTGATACGATTTAGTCTAGATTTTTTGTTTGTTAATTATCTTGAAAACAGTTACATTGAATATTTTTGCTAAACATTATAATCCAACTATTTCCATAAATGTACTTCCAAACATACTCCCGTTAAATACACTCTCCCTAAATTGATTTCTCTAAATAGACTCGTAATCTGCGCCGACCTCTCCCAATAAATGCTATCCCTCTAGGCCACTGGTGAACTTTCTTTTTCTTGTGTCACGTGTGCATCTTTCCTCCGTGCGTGTGTGTGTGTGTGCGCGTGTGTGTGTGTGTCAGACGGCAGCGTCGGCTAAGGAGCTGGAGCAGTACCACAGTGAAGCTCAGATCTGGCTGGAGCTCCTGGAGGAGGAAGTGAAGCAGGGGGAGAACCTGAAGGAGGAGGACTTCCAGGAGGACAAGGTCCCTCGCACACAGATAATGATTCTTCTTTTCCTTTCGTATCATGTGTGCAGCTCTAAACAGTGTGTGTGTGTGTGTGTGTGTGTGTGTGTGTGTGTGTGTGTGTGTGTGTGTGTGTGTGTGTGTGTGTGTGTGTGTGTGTGTGTGTGTGTGTGTGTGTGTGTGTGTGTGTGTGTGTGTGTGTGTGTGTGTGTGTGTGTGTGTGTGTGTGTGTGTGTGTGTGTGTGTGTGTGTGTGTGTGTGTGTGTGTGTGTGTGTGTGTGTGTGTGTGGCGCAGGACTGTGAGGAAGGTGCAGTGAAGGAGTTGCTGTTGAAAGGGGAGAACCTACAGAAGAGGGCCCCGGATCAGGACAAGAGGGAGCAGATCAGGCTGAAGCAGAACCAGCTCAACAGCAAGTACAACACCGTCAAGGTAACACACACTCGGTTACACAGTGCAACACACAAGTGGAGTAGAAATACAATAAATACTGTCCTCCTTAAAGATTTAGAGAGACTTGCTACAACAACTTTATCTTTCTATATTTTGTGTGTGTGTGTGTGTAGGACCTGCGTTTGCAGAGGAACAGGAAGGCGTTGGCCATCGCTCCCCAGTGGTACCAGTATAGGAGGAAGTCACATGACCTGCTGGCCTGGCTGGACGACATTCAACGCAGCGTGGACCAACTGCCCGACCCCCCCGAGGGAGAGAGGGTCAAGGTGATAACACACACGCATTGTGCATATGTACATGGATAATAATATCTTTCTGCTATGTTTAGAAATAACCATAAAGCGTGAAATCCATTCTATTGTTTATCTCTCTCCTCCTCTTCATCCAGCTCTTCATCTCACGCTGTCTGTGTCTTTCATCTTTTCTCAAATCCTTATTCTCTTTGTTTCTCACTTCTCCTCTTTCCCTGCTTTTCGACAAATGCTTCGTTGCTTTTATTCCCTTAGGAAGACCATTTTCTGAATAATTGTTCCAGGACATCTTCCTTGTTTCTATTTAAAGAAAGTAATTGCTGATCAATTCCCTCCCCCCCGAAAAACTACAGCTTTTGTCTGGCTTTTTTCTGCGTGACACCGAGCTTTGGAAGCAGGCTAATTACACAGTTATTTGTGAAACAGTGGAATCGTGATTTGTTTTTTATTATAGCTTATAACAGCTGAGGTTCAAAATAACTCGCAAAGTGAGTACATAATAATTCTAATATTTTAATGTACTATTATGTTTATATTTATATATTTATATTTTAAATATTTATTCAGTCACAAAAACCTATTTTTTCTGTTAAACAACCAAAAAACCCAGATAATTAAATATGAATATGAAATACTGTATTTTATATAATTGATATAGTATTTACACCAGGTACAGATGTTTCATATGACAGAGTAGTATATACTACAATACTACTTAAAGTGTGTTATAAACCATTTTAAAGACATTACCAGACTTTTATTTTTGTATTCAGCAATTTCACTACACAACAAATACATTGATGGGAATGCTACACACCGATGGAGCACCTTTGAGCTCCATGTCCAGTGTGTTGATGTGGAAAAGGCTTGACACTGGAGCCCTGGTCCCCCCTGTTGTTCTTCCCCCACCTTGACTTTGTGTGTGTGTCTTTCACTTTCAGATGGTCACTATGACATTTCGCTAAGGGGACGTCTGATTCGCTCGCCTCAGACTCACCTGTCATTGCCGCAACTGAGATTCCTCACTGTCTGTCTGTCTGTCTGTCTGTCTGTCTGTCTGTCTGCTCATCTATCTGTCTTTCTGTCTTTCCTTGCTTCTTTTCACACTTCAAACTTCTAATGATTGTACTACTTCTCAAATGTAAATAAAGTATCACGGCACCTAATGACAGCACCACCTTCTTATTTGATATGGTTTGTTGAAGTGGAGATACATACAGTATAGTATCAATATGAACCACTTGTGTATGTTTGACATTTACAAACATGATGTCCCTTTTATCAATGTGTTGTGTCTTTGTTGGAGTGTGTGAGTGTTTTATCATTTTTACAATATGTTTATCGACCGTGTGTGAATGTGTACTATTCCACATCCACATGCCTCTCTGTGCTTATCCCCCCCCCCCTCGAGCTTATCCGATAGCGAGTGACCCCACGGTTGATCTCATCCAATAGGAAATTGGCTCAGAGTTCGACAAGAAGAAGGAGGAGCTTAACGAGGTGCAGGGCTTAGCCAATCAGCTGTCAGAAGCTGGAGTCGCCAATCTAGTGGAGCCCCACCAACTCCAGCTCAACACGCGCTGGGTTGAGGTGGAGGGCAAGTTCTTACCCTTCAAAAGACAATGTGTGAGTTTCAGTAGGCACGACTTCTATATCTACAGTACTAATACTCTACTACTTACTCCAGCTCCAAATACTAATACAACTATCTAAGGTCTGACCTGGGTTCAAGGACTCATTCCTGCACCACCCTATAACGCTAATTCCCACCAGTGCTATTTAGAAACAAAGTTATGCAACACGTTTTGCCAGAGAGCACCAAAGTTAACTTATAAGCTAACTATTGGCATGAAAGCTAAAAGCATATTTTGCTAAATGTAGGGAAGACATTTATCTAAATCTATTACAATAAATTAAGCTACATCATTTCAGTAATGCCCCTAAAAGGTCAAATAAAAAAGGTGTGAGTTGCTTTTTTTGTTTTTCTTTGCTGCATTTTCATTATTTTCTGTGTACATGTGAAGCACGCTCACATGTCTGAATCTCATTGGTTTCTCTGTCTTGCTCTGTGTCACCGCATGCCAACCAATCACATTACACCCTGGCAGTTCCCTGATCTGCCCATCACTGAAGATGTATGTATCCTGTCAACCAATCACATCAGTTGAATCAGCCGCATACACCATATGGTATACACTTGGACCAATGCACATCTGCACTGTCAGATCTCAGACTCTCAGTTATGCATTTATTCAGGCGCACTGAGAGGAATCATAAGCACGTATTAAGAGTCACCGAGAGACCACACTCAGAACACACTCAGTGTAAGGCCTCTGAGCGGCTCCACTCAAGCTGTTTTGGCACTTTGGTGCATTGCTCTAGAACTCTCGAGCAGTAATTGGTGCACTTACTTTCCATATTCTCCAAGCTGGGTACGCGCTAATAATAGGCACCAAAACTTATGTAACACAAAGTGTCCTTGAGCAAATCACTCAATCCCTGCCAACTCCAGGGGTGTTGTGGAGCTGACCTTGTGTGGATGGACATGCGGAGAGACAACAGCCATCATATCAGAGTGACAGAAGACTTTTAAGAAGAATCCATTTATTCCTTTATATAAGTAATGTTACAATATGAATTTGTGATATTTGAAAGGAAAGAAATAAGAATAGAGGGCCCATTGTAACCTTTCATTTGGACAATACAAAAACTTGAATATTAGTAACATGTTCCTCCTGACTTTTTATATTTTTAACTGCTGCAATGTTGCCACCTATTATCATATTTTTTTAGTTTGTTATAAAGACAAAAACAGTTTAGATGTGTATTCAGTCCAAGTGGTATAGCACAAGAAAGGGAAGAGTAAACCAAATCATCAGGGAGGGAGACATTTTGAGTTTTTTTAAACCTGGTCTGCAGTCGCATTTAATTCATATAACAATATACGTGTGTGGAGCAGTGGCAACATCAGATAAGGCCAACATATGCTCAACTCTGGTTTAGCTTAAAGATGCTGGAAGAAGCTTCCTGGTGCAACTGAGACATTTCTGACTCACTTACCTGGGAAGTACATCTAATTCAAACACAATTCTCACATATACCCATGTGTACAATGAAACAATTAACAAAGTAATACCTTTTAAGCAGAATGAGCCCCGTCAGAGTTATTGGATCAATATTTTTGATTTTACCGTTCAAACTCCAGCTGGAATAGCTCCGTGTGCAGCAGGGATACTGGGACTTAAAACTCTGGCCATATTTCACTTCATAACAAACATACATGTGTCAAATGTCGGATTATACTTTCTTCAATTAAGTAAAAATGGGGGAAAAAACACAAGACTGAATTTTTTTCTGAGCTAAAACTGATGGAATAACGGATGATGTCATCTGATGTCAAGCATGTGTTGTAAAATACGGTATGGAGTTAGAAAGTGGGTATTCACAAGGATGCATGGAGAAACAGTGAAGTGGCATTATGGGAAATGAAAGGCTTATGGTGTCTGACCCATACTTCAGACCAGAACTGCTTTCCACCCGTTATAGACGTTATTACTGTCACACCAGGCAAACACCGAGCCGACTCATGAAGGCCAGCAGCGATCATTAACGTTCTGTGAGGCTGCTAATAACGCTAATCTGTTTTTTATTTTGGGTTAATTAAAAAATGTAATTTAAAGGCAGAAGCGATTGCTCCAATGAAAGGAGCATAACACTGAGGAGAAAAGAACAGAGCCGATACCCAGAATCCCTCTGCACACATTGCCATGTTGGGTTTCTGTTGAGATGAGTATTGTGCATCATGGTCATGGAAATATATCATCTACTTCACATGAGGATACAAAAGAGTATTCATAATCTAATGATTAAATATATAAAATGTGAGTTGACGCAAGCTTGGATATGATCATGATATACAATAAGGTTTAATAATGTGTTTAATTCCTGCTCAAAAAGAAACGATCTAGTGCTTCATTGTTGGAATTTATCATCTGAAATGAATCTATAATAATTAATTTAAACAAATATATGTATCCTTTTTTCATTGAAAATGTTAAACTGATTCAAATCTTGTCAAGGCTTACATGTAATTTCACCCATGATCTTGTTTACTAATGAAGTCCCAGATCAGTTTCTATTGAACATCTGATACATCCCCCCTTAGAGCTAGCTTTGATATGTTGCCTGTTAGAGAAGCATGATACAAAAGATATATTTTTATATAAAGTCGTAATATGTTCCTTCTTTCTAAACTGCCTCTCATCTTTGTGTGTTTGTGAATACATGCTCTTCAGGAGTACCTGATGGAGCTGCAGGCGTTGCTGCGCTCAGTGTCAGAGACGGACTTCAAGCTGAACTCTCCGGAGTACTGGCCAGCAGCGTATTATAACCTGCCGCAGCAGGACCTCTGTCTGAAGGTCAGTACTGCTGCACAGAAAACAGTTCTCAGTGAATACATTAAAACAGAGAGTACATGCAGTCTGATAGATAGAGGGTGGGGTGCTGGACTTTGATGAGAATATTGATACCAATCAAATCTTTCCAATATGATGATACAGCCAGTTAGCTTGGCTTGGCATAAGGACTGGAGGCAGAGGGTATCAGTTAGCGCATTCATCTAAAGATAACTTCATCCATCTCCCACACAGGAGGTGAAGGCGAGCATCGAAGAGCTGCGGGGCCCAGTGGAGGGAGCGTTGGCCCGCAGAGAGGAGATGGTGTCGGGGGCCCGGCCCCTGGAGGGTCAGAGGATCCAGGAGACCGCCTCCCTTCTCAACACTAACTGGGACAAACTGAACAAGCTCCACCAGGACAGACTCAAGTAAGGCTGTACGGTTTTTGTGGGTTGAATATGATTTGTATATATTTGAACATATACGACATATCAAAAGATTTTTTCTGATGTTGTTGAAGCATGACAATGTTTGATTTGCCCTTTAAAGACAAATATTCCTCCTCTGCTTTCAACATAATTGCCAATTATTGTTTAACACTTGACAGAAGTAAGTAGGGGGTGGCGGGATCAATCCATTTTTATTTGTCACATGTTATCATATAAGCTTCAACAGTCCCTTTTTGCCTTTTTAACGCTCTTCTTACATTGTCTTCTGCTTTATAATTGTCCAGTTTCCTCACTGCAGCCCTTAGTTGTAGGCAGCAGTGTGTGGGAAATAATTGCATGGATATTGATTCATCTTGTCCACATATTTTAATGACAATCTGTTTTGTGTGCGCACATCAAGGCGTTGGCAGGATTGCAACATCAAGTGGCAGAAGTTTGTGTCGGATCAGAAGGCGATGGAGGAGTGGCTGAACAACGCTGAGAGCTCTTTGAGACTGGCCGAGAGCGAGCCAGCAGCACACAAGCAGCACCTCAGGGTAACCCACACACACACACACACACACACACACACACACACACACACACACACACACACACACACACACACACACACACACACACACACACACACACACACACACACACACACACACACACAATTATAAAGACAGGCTTGCACCATTGCACACACATCGCTGATTACACCCAGAAAGCTGCTGAGTGTATTCCAGAGTCATATTTCATCTCCAGTGTCCACCAACGCTGCTGGAATGCCCTTGAGCAAGGCACAGAACTGCTTCCCTTTCTGTTTCTTAGTTTTCTGCACACACTGATTACATAAAAAGACAAATTATCTTTCACAGTGGGATGAAGTAGCACACGAGAACAAGATGTGACATCTCATGGCATAACACGTCATATTAGGACATGCTGATATCAAAATGTGTCATCATGATTCATTTATGGTCCATTAGCACCTGATCAAATAATTACTTAAAGTATATTACGACAATAACTCCAGCCTGTATCTCTTATGTTTGTTAGAGTAGTTTCATTTACTCCTGATATGCAAAACAAATGAATAAATGTACGCAGACCATGTTAATATTCCTTCTAAAAATAAGCATAAAGAATGTTATGAACTGCGTGTCCTTTTAATAATTTAGATAATGAATTCATTAAGTTGAAACTAACCCAAAAGCAGTTACAGAAAGAGTTTGATTATAATACAATAAAACTACATTTGTGTCTTGTGAATAGCACACACGCACGCACACGCACACACACACACACACACACACACACACACACACGCACACACACACACACACACACACACACACACACACACACACACACACACACACACGTCTGCACATAGAAGGCAAGAGGAGAAAGCAGTGAGAGTCTAAAAATGCAGCGAGCCTCGACAAAGACATATTATTATGTTCTCCGATCTGACATTTCATTGTTACATCAGCCCAGAAAACTGGAAATTAAATTGAAGTATTATGGGAAGTAATTGGACACAAACAGTAGTTTAACATCACCATGACTGAGAGGAGGAATGGTTTTCACAGAGGGAAATGCACACGTTTTTTGTGTGTCTCTGAGTGTCAGTAGCTGTGGTTAAACTGATGCATTCCACCTTGCATATTAAGTATTGTGACGTGTATGTGTGTGTGCACAAGTGTTTGTTTGCATCATCAGACATGCCCAGTCCACTTTAGGCTGCTGTGATCAGCTCTCAAATGTCCACCTGCACAGACGAGGATGCACCGTCCAAGTGCCACTCAAGTGCCAACATATGTGTGAGTGTGTGTGTGTGTGTGAGAGACAGAGAACCATCTGCTACCTCAACGCACAAGCTGCCACCTGAACCACACCCAATCCTGATTCTCTACACACACACTCAGATATATTGAATGAAGTACTGTTGATACACTTGTGGGAGGGATGTATTCAGGTTCATTCTTTAGAAACTACAACCCTGAATGGTTGCAGAAAAAAGATCCCATTACTCGAAGCATTTACAGGGATAGTTTGATGTTTTAAGAAATATAATTATTCGATTTCTTCCACAGAGGGTTACATATAACAGATTGTAAAAAGGATCATGTGTGGTTAGTAATATTTGGCTATACAGATACAATTTGATTTGATGAATAAATTATGGGATGATGAATTACATTGCATTTAGCTGACGCTTTTATCCAAAGCGACTTACAATAAGTACATTCGACCAGGAAGACACAACCTTGAAGAAAACAGAATCATATAAGTACATCAGGTTTCATAGAGCCAAGCATTTCAAGTGCTACTCAACTGGCTATAGATAAGCCAGTCCTTTATTAGTATATAAGTGCTCTGTTAGCAGTTCTTTGTTAGTAATTCTATCGCTCGAGGTGGAGTCGAAAGAGATACGTTTTCAGTCTGCGCCGGAAGATGTGCAGGCTTTCTGCTGTCCTGATGTCAATGGGAGCTCATTCCACCATTTTGGAGCCAGGATAGCAAACCTACATGTTTTTGCTGATGGGAACTTGGGTCCCCCTCGCAGCGAGGGTGCAGCAAGTCGTTTGGCTGATGCAAAGCGTAGAGCACGCGCTGGGTGTACAGTTTAACCATGTCCTGGATGTAGGAAGGGCCAGATCCATTCGCAGCATGGTACGCAAGTACCAGTGTCTTGAAGTGGATTCTAGCAGTTATCGGAAGCCAGTGAAGGGAGCGGAGGAGCGGCGTGGTGTGGGAGAATTTAGGAAGGTTGAAGACCAGACGAGCCACTGCATTCTGGATGAGCTGCAGAGGTCGGATGGCACATGCAGGTAGACCAGCCAGGAGGGAGTTGCAGTAGTCTAGGCGTGAGGTGACGAAAGCCTGGACCAGAACCTGCGTCGCTTTCTGGGTCAGGAGGGGACGCATCCTCCTGATGTTGTAAAGCTTGTATCTGCAGCAGCGGGTTGTAGCAGCGATGTTTGCAGTGAAGGACAGGTTGTTATCTAGGGTCACACCCAGATTCCTTGCAGTCTGAGTCGGGGAAACAACAGAGGTGCCGATGTTGATTGTCAGGTCAAGAGTGGGACAATCTTTTCCCGGAAGGAAAAGCAGTTCAGTCTTGTCAAGGTTGAGCTTGAGGTGGTGAGCAGACATCCACTGAGAGATGTCAGCTAGACAAGCAGAGATGCGTGCGACGACCTGGGTCTCTGAGCGGGGAAAGGACAGAATTAATTGGGTGTCGTCAGCGTAGCAGTGGTATGAAAAACCATGCGGGCTAATGACTGATCCGAGCGAGTTTGTGTTCAGGGAGAAGAGGAGGGGACCAAGAACAGAGCCCTGAGGGACCCCTGTAGTTAATTGACAAGGGTCGGACTCGGACCCTCTCCAAGTGACCCTGTAGGTACGGTCTTTGAGGTATGAGGTGAGGAGGGAAAGTGCAGAGCCTGAAACTCCAAGTTCTTGGAGAGTGCGAAGGAGGATCTGATGGTTCACCGTGTCGAATTCAGCAGATAGGTCCAGAAGGATGATGACAGAGGAGAGGGAGGCTGCTTTAGTAGTGTGCAGTTCCTCAGTGAATGAATTAAGTGATCTGTGGCAAGCGGATCACTTAATATCCCCTGAACGCAACTTCTCAACTGTGTGTGTGTGTGTGTGTGTGTGTGTGTGTGTGTGTGTGTGTGTGTGTGTGTGTGTGTGTGTGTGTGTGTGTGTGTGTGTGTGTGTGTGTGTGTGTGTGTGTGTGTGTGTGTGTGTGTGTGTGTGTGTGTGTGTGTGTGTGTGTGTGTGTGTGTGTGTGTGTGTGTGTGTGTGTGTGTGTGTGTGTGTGTGTGTGTGTGTGTGTGTGTGTGTGTGTGTAGGACCTGACGGAGGCCATCCCTCTGCAGGAGGTGGTGCTGGACAGGGTGATCTCTGCGGGAGAGGACATCAGCCAGTTGAGTGCACCGGACGATTCCTCTCGGCTCCGGACGCAGCTCAAATCAGTCAACACTCGCTGGGCCAACGTCTGCCTGCAGCTCAACGAGCGCAAGAGGAGGTGTGTGTGACTCTTTGAAATGTCCCTCAAAAGAAAATTATTTTGGAACACGTTCTTTTTAATGTGTCATGTATGAGTTCACAGCAGAGAAAAGCCTGCTGTCTTGTATATGTCTACATTTCTGTTGTTGCACTATATTGGTCTTTGTTTACCTTATACAACATAGCCATCACATGTCTCACTCCCCCCCCTCCTTCAGGTCTGCAGAGGCCCACTCGGCGACGGCGGGGCTGCAGGAGAACATGGGCTCCATGCTGGGCTGGCTGGATAAAGCGGAGGGGGTCCTGGCCATCCCGCTGCAGCCCGCCGAGCCTCAGCACATCAGACACACTCTGGGGAAAGTCCAGGTAGCATCAGGACACAACACAGCATTTATAATGAGCCGCTGAGCTGTGTGTGTGTGGGTGTGACGATCAGCGTAATTCAATTTAGCTGCTGTCATAGTGTAAATGAGATTCAGCTCTTTATTACTACACCAAGCCTTTAAAACATGTGTGTTAATTTAATTTCAAAGCGTATGATGGTTTCAAATTAGATGCTATAATGTTTCATTCTGAAATCCAACCTTGTTTGTTGTTTGTTTACATAATTAGATTGGAAAAGCTGTGTCCTACTTTAAGCGGCTGCAATGGTTTCTTACTGAATTCACCCTGTGTGTGTGTGTGTGTGTGTGTGTGTGTGTGTGTGTGTGTGTGTGTGTGTGTGTGTGTGTGTGTGTGTGTGTGTGTGTGTGTGTGTGTGTGTGTGTGTGTGTGTGTGTGTGTGTGTGTCAGGCACGCGTAGAGGAGCTTCCTGCCAGGAGTGCGCTCATGGGGGATCTGAACATGAAGCAGAGGCAGATAACACTTCCTGCTGACAGACAGAACGACGTCAGGGTCATCAACAGTCGCTGGGCTCAGGTCAGCACTGGGGAAACCACAGCTAACAGCACAACAGTGTTTTGTTCATATGTAGCTAATCAGAACAAAGCAGCAGCAAGCTAGAATCATATCAGTTAGAGACTAGCTGATAAACATTTAAGAGAATTTAGAGGCAAACATATGGCAAAGCTATGTAATGTGCAGCGACGCGGTCATTATGGGGAAAAGAACACCGACAGGCTGATCAGGAGCCCGACGTGAAGCGGAGGGATCTAGATTGGCATGAAGGTGATGCATGCAGTTTGCTTTTCAGCCAAACTGTATACGGTTAAATCGAACGGACTTCTTTGTGCAGATGTGAGCGTCCTTAACAACGGTCAATAAGTCCTTGACAGCGGTCTGTCTGTTCTGGATTAACAACGTGTCACGTGTTCTGAATTGACCAATCAGAATCAAGTATTCAACTTGAAACCCTCACCCTCACCTATGGTAGTGGGTGCCTATAGTGCCTGTCTATACAAATGAATGCGATAACAAAACGAAATATTTAATTAATAATTGAATAATCTGTAGTCGCGCAGCACACACACACAGCTGCTGCTCTGCCGCAGCACCGGAAATGGAACTGCTGGGAGAAAAACTGACTATCAGAGATGTAACGTTATCTTTGATAATATTTCGTCTCCTCATTTTTCGTCAACGAAAGTAAAGAGAGATTTTGGCATAGTTTTTATTTAGGAAACTACATTTTCGTCTCGTCACTTTTCGTCAACGATATTGCATGATGATTTTGTTGCAGTTATTGTTTACTGCCGTCGGTGCCGTCTCGTCATCGTCTCGTTTTCGTCATGGAAAAAAAGGTCGTTGACGAACATATTTCGTCATAGTTTTAGTCAACGAAATGAACACTACATGTAATAAACCTGAATAAAACCCATCCTGTCTTTGTGTAGGTGTCTAAGGCTCTGCCAGAGCGTCAGCTGGAGATCGAGGCTCTGCTGAGGGAGCTGGAGCAGCTCCAGGGTCAGCTGGATAGCCTATCAGCCTGGGCCTCCATCACCAGAGCCAAGCTGGAACAAAGCCCTGATGAGCCCCGGGTAGGACACACACACAACAATTCATGTGAGTCCTTTTGAGTCAAACGTTCTATTCTAACTGTCTGTTGTTTCTCCAGCTCGTTGAGGAAGTGCAGGTGAAGCAGCCAGAGGTGGAGGCAGTTCTGGAGCGAGCCGATCAACTGTTCAAGGAGAATCCTCCCAACCAACAAGACAAGGTGATGGACATGTTTGTGGCATATATGTGTGAAGTTGCCATATCAAAATAAAAGCTTTTGATTGCATCTGTTCAATGTTTATCTGTGAAAGTCCATTATCGCCAACCCGTTGTTCTTCATTTTGGTTTGTGTTGTGACAGGTGAGGTATGTGAAGCTCAGGGAAGACTGGACTGTGATCCTGGAGCTGCTGCGGCAGCATAAGGAGAGGATGGCCGCTCTGCTAATAGCCAAAAAAGCCAGTAAGACTTTGAGCCTGTGTTTTCCTTCAGTTGCTGTGTCAGTTGAGGTCTCTGCCTTTGTGTGTTAGAGAGCATCGATGGATAAACTGTTGTGTTTTTGTTTTTCCCAGCTGAAACTCTGACAGGAAGTTCCCAGGCTGAATCTGCAGCTTTGGCTCAGTTCAACAAGTCCTGGGCCGAGCTCACCGATTGGCTGACAATGCTGGACAACATGGTGCAGAACAAGCAGGTGGTGGTGGCCGACCTGGAGGACATCAACGAGAACATCAGCAGCCTCAAGGTAGAAAAAATACATCAGTAAATACCCCACTGCTTTTTGTCGAGGGAACCCTTTCGATGCTAATGTCTCTGTCGCCTTCAAAAATACTTCACCTCAACCACTCTTTAACCAAACTAATTACAAATAATGATCATGTGTTTTTTAGTTGTCCCTGCAAGAGATGGACCAGCGTCGCCCACTTCTGGAGAGACAGGTCACAGCAGCTCAGAACCTGAAGAACAAAACCAGCAACCAGGACACCCGCAATGCTATCACTGAACGCAGTATGCCTCTCACACACACACACACACACACACACACACACACACACACACACACACACACACACACACACACACACACACACACACACACACACACACACAGTAAATACACACATAAATCTCATGTAAAATATATTCTTCAAAATCAAAGCAATGAGACAAAAAAGCAAAGAAAAGCACAATCTTATTCATTCTCATCGTAATTTTCATGAAAACGAACTTTGCCATTCTCTTCCTGTCTGTCATTGTAGTGGACAGGCTTCAGGCTCACTGGGAAGACTCCCAGACCAAACTCTCAGACAGGATGAAGCAGCTCCACAACATGCTGCAGGACTCCACCGATTGGCTGGATGCTAAAAAGGAAGCTGACCTTTTCATCAAGCTGGCCAGTGAGAGGCTGGAGTCCTGGCAGTTGGTCACGTACACGGTGGAGGCGCTGAAGAAACAAAACTCTGAACTGAAGGTCTCAAACGTGTTTCTAAATGAGCAAAAAATAATCTAGATGCACACACACAGTTCTTCACCTTGAATCAAGTGAGATTCATAAACAGATGGCTGAAAAATAGGATACTACTCACACAGGGGATGACTCAAAAGACATTTATATGGCGAGGGTGAATCATCGCCTTTCAGAATTGTTTCAGTTTGTATTTTCTTCTTCCCTCATATGGTTCACAGTCCTTTGTGAGGGAGCTGCAGCCGGGGCAGGGGCAGGTGGAGGAAACCAACGCTCTGGCTGACAAACTGCTCACGCTGTACGCCAACGATGACACGCACAAGGTCACCCAGGTCAACGGCAACATGATGTCCACCTGGACACACATCACCACGCGGTAACGAGACACACACTACCTGTACAAAACATCTCTCTACAACTTATCAAAGAGAAAGCAATCGATGTGGAGTGAGCCACTTGTACTCCCGTTTGTGCACGTCGTCTACCTTGGTGACATGTTGTCCTGTTTCTGCAGTGTCTCGGACAGAGAGGTGGCTGTCGAGGAAGCTCTGAAGCTGCTGCAGCAGTTCTACCTCAACCTGGAGAAGTTCCTCAACTGGCTGACGGAGGCGGAGACCACCTGCAACGTGCTGATCGACGCCACCAACAAGGAGAGGATGCAGGAGCAGCCGGATGCAGCCCGCAACCTGCTGGCTCAGTGGAAGGTAGAACACTGTCAGATACTCCTGTTCCTCCACTGTGCACACAACAACACCTTATTAAAGGGGCCCTATTCTTCAAATCCTCAGGTTCATATCAGTGTTTAGTGTCCCTACGGTGACATACTGTAGCACCTCTTTTCCCCCTCTGTCTGAAACCAGCTGCATTGCAACAGTGGTGATGCATCTCTCATTCGGAATGACTAGAGCACACTGTGGGAAGCAACACAAGGTTTTTGAATTATTATTTGCTTTACAACTTTTTGTATACCTCTTACCATTCGACCCTGTTCATGGCAGTGCATATGCCCTAATGGAGCAAAGCAATACACCCATTACTTGTTAGTGGAGTTATTTGGAACAGAAGATGAATCATTTCACCGAGGTTACAGCCAGATTTAAAATTCACCACAGAAACAGTGCTAAAAGATAATTAAATATTAATGTTGTGCACAACCTGTCATATGGGATTAGACATTTCCAGTTTATGACCCGAGATTGCTCTTCCTCGCCCTGGCTGGTATGACAGGAATGCTGACACGGCAGCATCGAGAGATCTCATTGGCCAGTCAGTGCCTTGCAGACAAATGCAAAATCCCCCCTACTGCATTGTGGGTGTTGAAGGGAAAGCTCTGTTCTGCACGAGAACAAATTCTGACCCTGGGCCTTACCCTGCGCCCACATACTGGTGGAACAGCGTGTGCACGAAACACACACTTACTATAAAGGAAAGCAGCATTTTGGAAATTAATTTCCACACACACACGCACACACACGCACGCACGCACACACACACACACACACACACACACGCACACACACACACACACACTGCTCTGTCAGTACAACAGCAGCACTGTATGCAGAGCTGAGATAGTCTTCTGTGTCCAATTATAATGGCGGACGGCAACACGGAGTAGCATCCAGGGAACGCACACACACTCTCAGGCTGCAACGCTGCATGCAGATAACGTTTAATTGGAAAACGAGCGCACTCATCCTTTTATGCCTCCTTTCAAGTTCTCTCCTCCTCTTCTCTCCATCTGCCCCCTGTTCTTAACTAACTCTCCCTCCCTTCCTCTTCATCTCCAAATCTCTTTGTCACACGCGCACATTTAAACACTTATGCTTCCACATTGGGAGCTAATCTTGAGGGACTAGGAAGCAGAAGATGACGCCTTTTGTTCTTCACGTCTAGTTCTGGGAGTAAAGTTTTGAGGATGCTGCGCAGGAAGGTCTACAATGTTCAGGTTGGGAAAGAAAATCAAGCGCTGGTTTTTTGCAAATAAGCCTTGTATTCCTAAATGTTTATATGGGAGAATGTGTCATCAATCGAAAATAAATCAGTATATTAAGCTAAGCTAATTGTTGAGTGTTTGTGATGTGGCGTTTAGATTCAATAACAACACTACCACACATACGGGAGAGGAAGTGCAACGTGTGATGTCTGAATTTTGTTTTCAAATTTAAGTCAGATTTGAGAGATTAAAGTCAGAATTCTGAGATGGCACTGAGGCTCCCACTATAACCAACCTAACAAATAAATAAATAAAAAGTAATGTTCTTAATAAAACATGGTTTTATTCGAGTTGTTTAAGTCCCCTCCAGTATCTCTCATTTTCCCCAAAGACACCCCTAAAGAACGGTTGTTTTTATTGTTTTTAAGATCATTATTAAATTACAGTTTATGCAGTGATCAAAAAATGTATAAGCATCAGGAGCAATTGTATCAACGAAACCAAAAACAATTGTTTAATCGCTTGTTGGATCATATGGCCGGTTAAATACAATGAGAGAAATGACATGCTTATTGACGACACAAAGTTAAATGAATACAAATAACTGGAAGATCAATGGATCTGTCAATGTTAGTGTTTTAGAAATTAAAAGTGTATATTTAAACATTAAATATTTAATATTCCTTAAAACGTGGCACTTGATCCCAATACTTTTTATTTTACTTACCATAATGTAATTCAATGGAAAAGCTAAATGCCAGCCACATTAAAGGGAAATTGAATCAACCAAACAAGAAGTGTTCACAGAAGTTCAGCGTTATTCCCTTTTCACTCTGCTAAGATGGTTTATCGTACCTTTTTAAGATGCATCAAAAGTTTCCCTAACGCATCATTTCTCTGAAAGACGTACACACAGGTTAGACCACCGCTCACTGAATAACGCATTTTGACATTTACGTGCTACAAAACGTTCCATTTCTAATACATTAAGCCCTTTATTACGTCGCAATCCTGCTGATGGCTGTAAATCACACTTTCTGAAGCCATTACTCATCTCTAATTCAAGAAAGGTTGCTGCTATTACCAGGGAAGTATTTACTACTACACCACTATCTTTCCCCCCCTGACTCATGCTTTGTGTGGCCAGGAGCTGGAGGCAGAGATTGACGGCCACACAGAGATGTACCACTCCCTGGATGAGAACGGCCAGAGGATCGTGTCCTCGCTGCGGGACTCTGGGGACGGGGCCCTGCTCCAGAGACGCCTGGACAACATGACGCAGCGCTGGAACGACCTGCGCAACAAGACCCTCAGCATGAGGTGAGGAGGGGATCAGTCTTTACTGCAAAATCATGGAGTTCCTATGAAGTACGAGAAACAAAACAAAGCCTGTGTGTGTTTCAAGGGCCCATCTGGGCTCAGAGATGGCCCCGTGGAAGAGGCTCCACATGTCGCTCCAGGAGCTGCTGAACTGGCTGAGGCTGAAAAGTCAACAGCTGGAGAAGGAGCCGCCTGTAGGGGGCGACGTGCCCTCCGTGCAGACACAGCTGGACACTAACCGGGTAGGAGGACAGACACTCTACGTGGGACACAAACAGACACGCTGCTTGTCTCTGCAGCTTTTTTGTTGAAAAGCTAACATTCGGCTGATTCTGGAGTTGTTCAATGTTCATGAAGTTGTTGCTTTTTTTTTACTAACAATGTGTACAAAACAACATAGATGTCGTTTTTATGCTGTTGTGAGCGTTTGGCCACCGTAGGATTAACAAAAAATGACATAATTTGTAGTTATCTTTTTTACTTTTAATCTGGGGCAGGGTAGATCAAATTGGGGGTCTTACATACAGGACATTTTTGGCTTTTATTTTCCTGAAAGTTTAGTGGTCTCATTGCAAAAAGCAATTTAAATATGAGGTAGACTTCCTGTCTCTCTGGCCACCATTATGCAAATCTAATTCTCAGAATAAATGGGAAGTATAGTCAAATGAAAACCCCATTTTGTGCAGCGTTTTATGCAAAAAGCGAGATGATTGACTTCGCTGATTTGGTCATTTCATGTATAAAACTACAATGAGTCTGCCAAATGGTGAGTACATGCATATAAGCATTAGGAAAAGGCTTTTAGTCAAAGTATTTCATAATAAATGGATAAATGTTTTATGCTTGAGGGGCTATTCGGGCACAAAGAAATTTAAATCTAGCATTAGTGATGTTTGTGAGTACATGCAACCTTTTAAACGTGTCTTTTATCATAATTATGTAAAGCACTCGCTACATCTTGCAGTGATGTGTTGACTCCCAAAGCTGTTCATTTTTGCATTTCTGCAGCAGGTGTCCTAAAGCTATTTTATCTTGGGGCCTAAAAATGTAAATGTCCCAGGGACCCAAGCTCATGAACGACCAGGCAGAAACACAACTACTTCAGTATATCACTCCCAACCTTTCTTTATAACCTGTTATTGATGCGGACAATAAGTTGTGTGTACATTCGGTGTGTGTTCTCAGGGTTTAAGGAGGGAACTGAGAGCCAAAGAGCCGGTTGTGACCAAAGCTCTGGACGATGTGGGGCTCTTCCTGTCTGAGCTGCCCCGAGAAACACCCTCACCTGAGCAGAGAGGTAACACACACATTCTAAAAAGGATTCAATCCGGACAAGTCTGCATAGAGGCTTTCCTTCCATGTTTCTAACAGGGGTTACATTGTCCTATTTCAATCCTTCAGACTTGTTTTGATGTTTTTTTAAAGTTGGATGTACGGATTAAGAATGTAAGCATTGTAAGCAGGACAAGCTCTTTCTAGGTTAGGCTATTATAACTAATCCTATTCCCATTTAATTTAGAAAACACAACGCCTTGATGGACTTGCAACACTTCAAGTCCTACATTAAAGTATGGTGGCCTTGAAGGTCAAAACTCAAGAGCATTTATTCAGAAAACACAAACCTTTTAATCAGAATATTAAATAATTCATCTCGGGGGACATTTTGGAAATTAGAGAACACAAAAAAACATTTCAGAAAACACAACACGTTTCAGAAAATTGAATTACATTTTAGAAAACACAACAAAATGTCAGAAAACACACAAAAAGACACCTCACAAACACAAACATTTAGAACAACACGTACAAATGTGACCTTCAGGGCCACCGTATGAAAGGCAAACATGAAGTGAATTTAACAGATCTGTCTCTTCTCAAGACATAAAGCTCCTTTTCTTTTCATCTCTGACTCACATATTGAACTTTGGACCCAAGCAATAGCCTGGTAACAAACAGGGGTTAATGCACGCACACACACACACACACACACACACACACACACACACACACACACACACACACACACACACACACACACACACACACACACACACACACACACACACACACACACACACACACACACACACACACACCCACACCCACACACACACTTCCCGCAGCAACCTCTACACCAGTGTTTCTCAAACTGTTTCGTACCAAGGACCACTTAACCAATAAAAAAACACTCGCGGACCACCTAACTCCACACATATCCAAGAACAGATTACAAATCGCCTGAAAATGGGACAAACAGGCGGCTACATGTGTGACAAAGGTGTTGCACTGGGCTATATTATGCAATCGAAAGTGAAACTTAAGCTCGCTCCATTGCGGAGATATTCCCGCGAGAGTGCGGGAAAACTTACATTTATTAATTTATTTAAAATGTGAAATGTTACCAATATACTCACGGACCACTAGGGGGCGCTCACGGACCACCAGTGGTCCGCGGACCACACTTTGAGAAGCACTGCTCTACACCATGGCTGCAGCCCGGTTACCAGGCTTGCAGAAAACAGCTGAACTTTAACTGTGGGCCATTAAACCCATTCAACCAGCAACTCAAAAACACTCAGAGTACACAGAAAGAAAGAATGAACTCCAGCTGCTAATCACTGAATGGAAACAAGCACTTACTTCCTTTTAGAAAGTATTCCAGACTCTGCGATCTGACCTTCACATCGGCAGCGTTTGGGGACATCTAAAAAAGCTGCATTGACACAGCGCTTTAGAGTACATGACATTTTGCTTGGTTTAATTTCCTTAAAGATAACCAGTGTCTCCAAAAAAAGACCGAGTGCTTTGACATATAAATGAGACGCTCTCTCAGGAGCTGGCCTTTATTGGCACAGTTCATGTTTATGCTTTAAGAGAGGCTTTTAAACACAATCATCAAAGCGAGTTAAAAGTGTGAATATGTAAAGACATAAAATGCAAACTGCAGGTGCTTTTTTCTTATATGGAATGATGATCATTTTCTCCTCATTGGGACATACCTTTCCCCACGGTTGTTGGTAAAAGTTAAGTGGACATTCATTACATACTAATCTGCGCATATGATGTAAGATATGTTCTTTCCCTCAGACATCAGCCCGGAGGAGCGTGCTCAGAACGTGGGGCGAATCCTCCGCAAAGAGGCAGACGACGTGGTGACCAAGTGGGACCGGCTGAACATCGACTGGGCCGACTGGCAGCGGAGGCTGGAGCTGGCCCTGGAGCGGCTGATGGACCTCCAGGAGGCCGAGGACCTGCTGGACGGACAGCTGAGGCAGGCCGAGATGGTGAGGGAGGCGTGGGAACCTGTGGGCGACCTGCTGATCGACTCCCTGCCGGAGCACATCGAGAGAGTCAAGGTCAGATGGGGTGCCTTTAAATGAAACATTTAGGAAAATGTAGACACCCTTTTCAGCAATCAACCATTAAAGGGAACACATTATGATCATTTTCCTGTTAATATTTGGTTGTTGGATTTCTGCCAGAGCATGTTTGCATGCTTTAATTTTCTTTCCTACTGATCGTCTTAATATGCCCATTTTATCCCTCTGACTGCAATTCGTTTAAGAGCCTGTGGAAAAGCCAAGTCTGATCTGATTGGCTAGTGAGAACAAATGGAAAAGGAAGTCATCAACACATGCATAAGCACTGAACAAGTTTTCTTTAATGTTACACTGGTGGTGATGTTGCATGCATCGTACTTCCACCTGTCAGTGTAACACACATCAGAAGCATTAAACAAGCAGCAGAGTTGAGTTTACATAATGGAGGCATCCGTTTCTCACTGTTAGAGCTGTTGAGGTGAGACTGAACCGGTGTCTTCTCACAACCTGTCTGTGTCCCAACTGTCCTCTCACCATCGTGTGTGTGTGTGTGTGTGTGTGTGTTTTGCAGGAGTTCCAGGAAGAGATCGCTCCCATCAAGGACGACGTTGTACACATGAACCAGTTGGCGTCCACTTTCGGTCCACACGACATCCAGCTGTCGCCTAGCAACCTGGAACGCATCGAAGATCTGAACACGCGCTGGAAGCTGCTCCAGGTAAAAGACAAAGCCACCCCCCCCCCCCCCCTCCTGCTGCGGCCTCGCCAGGTCTGAGACTAAAAGGAAACCCCCTGCCGTGATGAATTGAAAATATTGCGTTTGTGTTTCTCGCTGTGGCCAATACTGGGTATATACTGAGATCTCTTCTACCACAAACATGCACAACACTTTAACATGCGACAGGAATACACACACACTGCATGTGTTGCTGATCAAAGGCAGCGCAGGGTGCAGCCATGCTGGATGTCAGACAGTGATTGTTACCGGGGGTGTCACACAGAGCCAATCTGCTGCCAGGGAGACAAGCTGATGCAGATTCCTGGGCAGAGACGGCACCACGGTGACACCATGGTGACGGGACCAGCCGGTCTGTCACTATATATATTATATATATATATATATATAATACATATTTAAGACTCAGTTTCTGCCTTTTAAAGACCTCATGAGCATTTACATTTAAAAGCATGTTAAAGTCAAATCAATGTAGTAAGGCTCAAGTTTTTTTTTAAAGTAGGAATAATCGTGAAAGATTTGTACTTAATTTTGGAACCTTGATCAATAGATTGCTCTCTCTGTTCACACTGATGTGCAGCAGCTGATACACACTTGTAAAAAGAGAATCAAGTATCTCATTTGGCCAGAAAAAAGGCTTTGACGGCCAGTGTGTGAGACTCAGTTTCCATTGCAGGTGGTTCATTGTGAGCGGGAATTATGGCAACGTTTGTGTGTGTGGGTGGGTGTGTGTGTGTGTGTGTGTGTGTGTGTGTGTGTGTGTGTGTGTGTGTGTGTGTGTGTGTGTGTGTGTGTGTGTGTGTGTGTGTGTGTGTGTGTGTGTGTGTGTGTGTGTGTGTGTGTGTGTGTGTGTGTGTGTGTGTGTGTGTGTGTGTGTGTGTGTGACCTACAAATCCAGGTCACTTAGTTCATTCACAGAGTTTTTGTCATGCCTCAAAAGGTCGAAGCTGATTGGTTGGCGCAGGGACATCTTGCAATCTGAGTCATTCGGACAAATTCTTCCTCAACAATCCCACTCCTCTCGTTTGTACGAATCTAATTAGGTTACCGTGGATATGGGGAAAAGGAACTCAGGCAGAAATGGATTGGGTGAGGTGGACTCCAAGGTAATTTGATCCATTGGTTCCATGTCATCAAAACCCAACCCAAGAAAAGAACTGGTCATTACCGTCATAGCTTCGTCTGTTCTCATTGCATACCATGAATCACACACACAAACACACACACACATTTACCACACGCACACACCCCTGACAATGTGTCATCCATCTTCTTTTGGTTGTGGGTGAAAATAAAAAATGTTTGACTTCGTTGGTTGGAAGTTGAGACCCTACCGTTTTCAATGATTCCAAGAACACTGTATTCATTTTTGAATGAATGTGTCTCTAATCAGAGTCTGCCAGAGCTCTACATGCCGGCCCGAGCTGCACGTGTTGCCTGGAAACGCATAGATCATTGAACATCATACTGAATGTAGGCTGAGTTCAAATCCATTTGAGTATTGACCACTAGCCTTTCTCGCATTTCATCTTCAAACTGCTGTATTATGGCTGACAGACGCTACGTGTTGCAGGGTAGGGTCTGTGGGGCAGTAGATTCATGTGCTGCCTCCTACAGATCCTACTGATCCATCTAGATCTGAAGGAGGCTCGCAAGTGATCCTCTCTGATTCCTTCACTACAAATGATATTATCTCCACCATGCTTGTCTTTGTGTACTTCTTGGAGTATATCATGTGTATTCATGTGACACAAAGTGTATTCCTACCATGGCTTTATGAATGTATTCATCGCTTTGAGGAAGCATATGAGCTGGAAGTTTCCATGTGATTCCTCGGATTATATTTCATCTTTTCCTAGGAAATATGCATTTCTCACCCTTTGATTTTAAAGTATTCTCATTTCATGCTGTGAAATTAGTCATTAGCGCATGAGAATCCTGATCTTTTCATTTATCTTTCTTTTCATATTTCACCTTCAGATGTCCATCAGTGAACATCTGAAGCAGCTGACAGACGCTCACAGGGACTTTGGCCTTATGCACGGTGAGTAACACACACTCACACACCAGTTGAAAGTGGGTGTAAGAAAGGGACGAGACAAAATGTGTTAGACTAAATGAATCACTTCGTGGCACTCAATAAGTGATGGGTTTATTTAATTAGTTTGAGAGACACAGCACTCAACTGTCAAAAGGTCACTAAGTAACTGAATAAGTGAAGAGGGAAAGAGTTTTTAAAGACTCGTCTGGTTGCTAATTAGTGGATTGATTTACTTTAATTTTGGGTATAAAAACATTATTCTTAAAAAAGCAAACATGAAACTGCCTGACACATGTTGAGATGATCGCACACACATCCAATACTCGAGTGGATGATCATTCCATAAGAACAACTAGTTTCTCATCATGCTGTTCTCCTTTGAGTGTTAACACTTACCCTGGGGAAGTGACTATGTTAATGATGTGATTATATAACTGTCATTCTGACGGAAAGCTTGAGGGTGTAGCAACAATATAACATTTTGACCATTTGCTTAGCAGGGCTTGGTGAAGGTTCTAATCTTTGTCAAACTAAAATGTTTAAAAAATACATACAAATGATTACTTATTATTATGATTCAAAGGTTTTACTGTCATATGCACAGGAGCTACAGTGCAGTTTTGGCATTGGAAATCTGAAGTATAACAGAAATTAAATACCGTACGGCGGAATCAAATAGTCCATCCATCCATCCATCTTCTCCCGCTTATCCGTGGTCGGGTCGCGGGGGTAGCAGTTCCAGCCGAGAGCCCCGAACTTTCTTTTCCCTGGCGACATCAACCAGCTCTGACTGGGGGTCCCAAGGTGCTCCCAGGCCAGAGAAGAGATATAATCCCTCCACCTGGTCCTAGGTCTACCCCTTGGTCTCTTCCCAGCTGGACGTGCCTGGAACACCTCCCTAGGGAGGCGCCCAGGTGGCATCCTAACTCCCTGATGACCGAACTTCTCACCTTATCCCTAAGGGAGACACCAGCCACCCTGCGGAGGAAACCCATCTCGGCCGCTTGTATCCGCGATCTCGTTCTTTCGGTCCTGACCCATCCTTCATGACCATAGGTGAGGGTAGGAACCAAAGTGGCCCGGTAGACAGAGAGCTTTGCCTTCTGGCTCAGCTCCCTTCTCGTCACAACGGTGCGGTAAAGCGACTGCAGTACCGCTCCCGCTGCTCCGATTCTCCGGCCCATCTCACGCTCCATTGTTCCCTCACTCGAGAACAAGACCCCGAGATACTTGAACTCCTTCACTTGGGGTAAGGACTCATTCCCTACTTGGAGTGGACAGTCCATCGGTTTCCTGCTGAGAACCATGGCCTCAGGTTTGGAGGTGCTGATCCTCATCCCAGCCGCTTCACACTCGGTTGCGAACCGATCCAGTGAGTGCTGAAGGTCGCAGACCGATGAAGCCATCAGAACCACATCATCTGCAAAAAGCAGTGGTGCAATCCTTAGTCCACCGAACTGCAGACCCCCCCCCCCCCCCCCCCCCCCCCCCCCCCCCCGACTACGCCTCGAAATCTGATCCATGTATATTACAAACAGGATTGGGGACAAAGCGCAGCCCTGGCGGAGGCCAACCCTCACCGGAGATGGGTCCGACTTACTGCCGAGGACCCGGACACAGCTCTCGCTTTGGGAGTAGAGAGATTGGATGGCCCTGAGTAGAGACCCCTCACCCCGTACTCCCGCAGCACCTCCCACAGTAACTCCCTGGGAACCCGGTCATACGCCTTCTCCAAGTCTACAAAACACATGTAGACCGGATAAGCGTGCTCCCAGGCCCCCTCCAGGATCCTTGCGAGAGTAAAAAGCTGATCCGTCGTTCCACGACCAGGACGGAATCCGCATTGTTCCTCCTCAATCTGACCTTAGAGTAAACTTTCCCGGGGAGGCTGAGTAGTGTGATGCCTCTGTAATTGGCACACACCCTCTGATCCCCCTTTTTGAGTACTGTTTCCGGAATCAAATAGTGCTTTTTCTAATCATATATACATATGTGGGTTGATAAATGTGCTGTAAAATATGAATACCTATGAATTATTTAACTTGATAGAGATCATTTGGCATATTTCCAATGTAAGTACAGTTTGCTGGCCAGCAGTTTTTCAGTAAATGAACGTTCAAAGATATACAGCACATTTACAGTCTTCGATTCCTACAGTCTTTTTTGGCTTGAAATCTATTATCAAAGGAGCAGAGATATCATTTTTTTCCAACAGCAGCAGATTCAATTGACGAGAATCCCCCAAAAAATGAAACCAAATCGAAAGCAGCCGCAAGCAATAGCTGTTTCTCTTGCACTTGATTAAAAATGGATTCAAAGCACCACAGGGGGGCTTGTAATAAGAAAACAAGTAGAAGCAAAAAGTGAAAGCAACACTTCAGATATAAATGAAGTGGGTAAATAGCAATGACACAATCAGGTCAGATGGTGGAACAGATTGGAGAACAGCCCCCACATGATATACTATCGTAATATCCCTTCTATTTAAAAAATGTCTAATATTCCCATAGTCCCATTTGATCGTGCATTAATGTTCCTATTAACTTTATAATTGAGCTATATTAAAAATAACAGGGCAGATTAAGACTGGGGGGCTTCAAATTTAAAAAATGAACACTGTTAATTGACACGTTGTTCATATCTTACTGCTATGATCTACACTGCATGTGTGCTGGCACTTGTCCCACGATGCATCGTTCTGTTTTTAACTGCAGCAAATGTTACCCGTGAGGCAGAATAATACAGCGGGTAGTTTCAGCCAAGCGATCTGATTGGTCAGACAGGCGTTCCAACTGTGCTGCTGATTCCCAGAAAGCTCGGTCTGCTTTAGTGGTTGCTGTGTCAACTGTTGGAGGCATAATAACTTGGATAATTAGCAATATTTCTCATGTTTTTCATTATCATGTAGATTACTTTGAAGAAAATGATTCATGGTGTTTTCGTAGCTGCTGCATACACACTTCCTGGGTGGGCATGCTGCTGTAAAATGTGTGAATAATCAAAGGGGCCCTATTCTTTATTACATTTAAATTACATACATTCTTTTATTTTTGTACCTTGTTTCTCTGTTTTGGCAGGATCTGTGGAGAGCCCCTTCGAGCAGGGCATCTCCCCGAACAACGTGCCCTACTACATCAAGTAAGTACGGACCTCTGAGCTGTTGTTAATGGAACAGTACCATTAGTACACACACACATTCAGACCTAATTATTCAGTACTAGTCCCAATGATTTTGACATGTGCTCAACACTGATTATTGGTCTGGTTAAATGTCATGGAATGAGCACGGATTTCTCACCTGAGTGTACTAACCTTTTAATAAACTTAAAGCGCTGCTCTGTGCATTGGCACAAAAAGAAGTATCCAACTTGGCAAAAGTATTAGAAATAATTGTAAAAATATGTTGGTATCAAGGCAAGGCAGGTTTATAAATATAGCCAAAACAAATGAAATATTTGGCTGACATTGATGAGATAAATATAATTAAACATTTATACAATATTACAACCAACTTTTTCAAAATATTCTTTGACAAAATGAATCTTAGTAGGGGAAGGTTGTAATCATATTTATACAACAATGCAAATAAAGTATTTTTCTACCTTATTCCTTTCAATTTTTACATTTGGATGAATAACCCACTCATGTTTTTGTCAATCTGTTGTGGCCTTAATACATTAATCCCTGAAGAGAATGTAATATTGTTCTTTGACGAGTATAATCCAGTGTACTCTACAGAAGTTCTTCATTTAGCCTGCTGAGCCTTCAAATGTATGTCTCTCTTTTAAGGTTCAATTATTTAATTCCTAAATATTTCAGAAAAATACTGGAGGATTTGATTTCAATGAAATGTTCTGCAAATGGATAAGTCTTTTTAATAAACCAGCCTTTGTTTGAGTTCCCAAATAATGTGGATGAAAATGAAGGGTTGGGGTTAGATTATTGTGACTGACATTCGCCGTGTCTGCTTCAGTGTGTGCATTCTCAAAGTGAGACAACAGAAAACACTATAAAATAATGATTGGGTATATTTCTAAAAGTCTATTGTCTGTTTTTAAGGAAGTGAGATGCTGCCAAAATATTGACTTTGAATCCTTTGAGCTGGATTGATGCAGTGTTGCTTGTCTGCTAACTACAGTTTGTTGTTTCGCCCTAACTGTTGGCTTGCCGTGTGCCTAACATGCATCCATTTAGCCTCTCTGTCTTTGTTGCTTTGAATAATTCATCTAACAGTTTGTCCTTTCACATTAAGCACATATATTCCTTCATTAATCCATTTATACATATATACATGTAGCCCCAGATAGCATTAGGTAACCATAGCGAATCGACCCCGGGTCAGAACATCAACATGTGGTAGTTATGCAGTATTAGCTTATTATTTGCCACCTGAAGGAATTAGATTGGTTTTGACTTGATAGCGCTTCCAAGGTTTCATGATATTCATACAATGGCAATTCTAGAATGTTTATTTATAATTATAGAATGTTAACTCAAAATATACATTATCTCCTTCATTATGTCTCAAAACCAGCTTGTAGAGCAGTTCGGTTTCTGTGGATGCTGGGAGACCGTTCAGAGACTTTTCAGCGCCCATCAGCAGATAGCATACGTCTTGGAGGGGGGGGTGTTGCGCAGTAGGGAGCTCTGTCTTGCAGCTTGTGCCTCAGCACCGCAGGGTGCACAAACAGGCGTGCTGTTACAGCAACTCACTGAGTTAAACATGTTGATGTGATAATAAAAAATCTTAGCACAACTTGCAGTTCCTGCTAAATTAGATGTTTTTGGTAGCGGTTAGGTTAGGAACTTTGGATTCTGCACTTTGGAAAAAAAGGAAGACTTTTTTCTTCTTACAAATAAAAGTCTAAAGTATAAACAATAAGACGCACACAAGGTATGGCATGTAGCTTAGAATAGCTAATGTTGGCTTGTGTCATATTTGCGTGGTGCATAGTTTCAGCTAGTGTATTTGAACAGAAGTACATCGTAAAATACTCACAAAAACTCGACAGCACTAAAATAAACAAATCCAAATAAACCCCTTAATTAACTGAGCTGGAAAATGTGCCGTCTCGACACCGTTTTTCACTACTGTCTCTATCTCCCTATGGTTCATTGAACATTTGTGAGGAGTAGCTTCATCACAAAGCTTCTAGCTCAATTTATTTTAGAATTACACAACCATTTTTGAGGTGATTAGGCCTTTATCCTTCCATTGACACAGAATTAACTCTCCACCTCACATTCCTTACCCATTGGTCAGAAGAGCCCCACAGTGGGATTGATCTATCCCACTTCCTGCTCGTCCTTCAGTGGAGACATCATACGTAGATTACATGGATTTGGTAATCACTAACTAGCAGTGTGGTGTGTTTGAGTTAACACTTTAATGTTTGACGCTGATTTAACTGCAAGTGAGAGAAACACACTCACCAAAGAGAAAAAGAGGAGGAGGAGGAGGAAGGAGGGAGGGAAAGAGAAGTGACAGATTCTCCTCTTCATGCAGTGAGAAAGCTGGACCTGACCTGATGACGGAGACCCTGTGAGTGCCAGCTGACCACACACACACACCTACACACCTGTCTACACACACACACACACACACACACACACACACACACACACACACACACACACACACACACACACCACACACACACACACACACACACACACACACACACACACACACACACACACACACACACACACACACACACACACACACACACACACACACATATAATATATAATAAAATATGGATTTATATCACACACATAATGCACATTTCATGGCCAAAAGTATGGGCTGGGTGGATCTAATGAAAGACGTCATTGAGTTGCATCATGGGAAATGTAAAATAGGTTTGACACATGCACGGGATAAAAGTCAGGTTGCTTCTACTTCTGTTGCTTCTCTTTTCGAAGGGTTTCAAGACATGAAAGCAAGCCCAAAAGTGTGCAATGTTTACAGGCGTGTCTGCATACATTTGGCCACATAGTGTCCTTGCACGCATTGCAGACTTCACACACTACAAACCCACACAGCGGGAAACATATGGCACACCAACTGCTTCTTGTGCACATTCAATTATCTGCTTCTAGAGATGGTTTCAAACTCAAAGCTGCTACATCCACCTTGCCTATCCGTCCTGTGAGGGTGTGTTTGATTTGCCTCACTGCAAGCATCCTCCCCCACGAGTGGAGTCAGTCTAAATCCACAACCTCCTACACAAACACAGTCAGCTGCAAAATGACGTCCGAGAGCCTAAAATCAGCAATCATGAAAGTTGTGTTGAATCCGTCCCTCACACACCTACACACACTCAGGTACACAGACACACTGTTGTGATGGGATAACATAACAGTTGAGACTTGTCCTATAAATTACAGGCTGTTCCCTCTTTTTGCTGGTGCAACATAGCCTACATTTCTCAAGCCTTGAACACAGATTCTCAAAGCAAAGAAACCCCCCTCCCACCCTCTCTTCTCTCCTGTGTACCTTGTAAAAGAAAAAATCCCTTTTGTCTCTCCCACTTTTCCTCTTTCTTTTGCCCCTCTTTCTTTCTATCTCTGTCTCAGCCTTGAACGTGAAAATATGTGTGCTTTGAAAAGCAAAGAGCTTCTCTCCCTCCCTCTCGTCAGGGAGGTGAAAAACCTTCTCGGATGGTGTGTAGAGACTCCTTTGCTCTCAGAAACAGCGGGATGGGGGGAAGGGAGGCAGAGGCAGGGAGCCTGACATCCGCCTCGTCTAGCTAAATTGCGTGAAGTTTCCACGATGCAGATAGGGCGAGACCAGAAGTGAGCGGTGTTGAATTTCAAAATAAAGGCATGAACTATGTTGGGTATTAAAAAATAAATAAAAAATTACAACATATGTCAAATTGTTTAACCATCAACATGGATGGCTAGGCTGAACAAAAACCTTGGGGACCCTGATGTAAAATCAGGGAATGTCCTCTTATGTAAAAACAGCTTATCACATCATTGCAAAATAGTAGTACATATCCATAAATACATTTGGAAGTTATTAAACTGTCACATTAAGTGTTGATGCACCCAATGTACTGAGTCCCTTTTTGTGTGTCATCACCCCCTCTATCTCCTCCTTTCAAATATATTTCTGGCTTTAAACCTGACCCAAAAAAACCTTAGAGATATGATAGTTATTACTACATGAGGGATTGTGTTGTTGCATCGATGGCAGTCCATACTTGATCTAACAATAGGAAAAGGAACATATGCTGTCAAATAAACATTCTGTACGACATTAACTTGGCAAAACACACTAGGATATTTACTTATACAGCTTTGAAAAAAAAGAGCCCAGCATTGTTCAGGTGGAAGGTTTTATTTTGGAAACCTGAAACGGAAGTGGTCTCCGTTGCACTCGGGTGAATTGACCATCGTGTTTCGCTGGCCAGTCCGTCTCTGCAACCGCTACCTTGCAGAGGAACACACACATACACACATACGTAGGCTACACACGTTAATCTCGGACGCCTCTCTCCGGTGGTAGAGGACGCTTGGTCGGACCGCGGAGGGGGTCGGGATATTGCCTCGGTTCTGCCCGGGAATCGGTTCATTTCTGCTGGACGCTGAGCACTGTGATCGGCCGGCGATGCGGGAGCAGCTTCGGAAGTGAGTGCTGGGGGGCTGTTTATGGTGGTGATTAATAATGGTGATGGTAATTGTGCTGTTCGTAATGCAGTAAACCTGTTCTCACGGACCTCACTGGCTGTGGGTATTCATGGCCAGCAGAGGAGCAGAGCTATCCCCCACACTCAGCAGAAAACGCACATTATTTCACTGTAGTACAGAATATGCGCAAAAACAGCCTCAAATTCTGGACATATGTACATTGACATTTTATATTGGACATGGGAAAAATATTTTTTTACTCCAAAATGCATTTCAAGTATTTTAAATAGCCTAAATTTTGCCGATAATTCTGCAGCATGTCACAGTATTCAGAGGTTTAAAATACATGTTTGCATATAAGAGATGAAGCAAATCGTGCATCAAATATAAACGGGATGTTAACACCTCCATGAAAAGGGAGGAAAACTATTGTTTTTGGTAGCCATTAAACCCTACCAGCCCGTTTCTTCCCAGCGGCTGTTGATAGTGGTTGTTGCCGGGGAACCAGGCGAGGTGCACGGCCCGGTGAGGCTCCTCACCCCGCTGTCCCCCTCCGGATCCTAAACTCTGAAGCCTCACTTTGCACCCTTTCAATGGCTCGTCGCTGCCATGTTGGAATAAAAACAAGGGCATTGAGTGCCTTAAAGCAAAACAGAATGCAAAACGGTGCCCCGAAAGGGATTTGCGATAATGTATGCGTTTGGCTTAGAGAAAAGAGCCGTGCGGAGCGGCATTGTGTCACTGTATTGCATTCCTTCACAGCAACACACGGAGGTGCAAACACAATCACCTCCGTGGCAGCAGAGCAGCCCGGGCTGGATCAGTGCGTTTTTGCACGGTTTGTGTGCGGATATTTGAATGTTGGTCTATTTTCGAATGGGAAATAACGCCAGGCCTTATTTTTCCATCGCAAACAGCGGCGCTGAAGGTGCATGTGTGCAGTTCCTCCAGATCATCTGCTGATCAGTGGTCAGCTGTACATAGAGATGTGGTTGTCCTGCACTGATATGGCATGGACCTATCCATGTGTGCGTGGAGTGATGGTGAAATGGGAGCAGGGAATGTGAGCTGGCTGGTGCAGATGTTTGGCACCAATGTGATTGCAGGTGTGTGTGTGGGCACTGATTAAATACAGCTGATACAGCCATAACACAAACAGATCCAACTCTAGTAGCTGGATGGTGGTGCTGACGTGCTCAGGCATGATTGTTATGGTGTGGTGTGTGTGTGTGTGTGTGTGTGTGTGTGTGTGTGTGTGTGTGTGTGTGTGTGTGTGTGTGTGTGTGTGTGTGTGTGTGTGTGTGTGTGTGTGTGTGTGTGTGTGTGTGTGTGTGTGTGTGTGGTGTGTGTGTGTGTGTGTGTGTGTGTGTGTGTGTGTGTGTGTGTGTGTGTGTGTGTGTGTGTGTGTGTGTGTGTGTGTTCAGTGTGGATGATTATCAACCACAGGATCTAGCCCATCCTGATGTGTGGTTTTTAGGGCACGTTTCTGTATTCAGACAGAAGAAACTTTTCCACATTCGAGCTGCAAGCCTTTCGCGTTCAGGTGTCTTGGTGTTTGAATGACTAATCAATGACACTGGCTCTGATTGAAGAATCAAGAAAACAAAGTGATATTTCTGTATTAGCATACAGTGGGGCAAAAAAGTATTTAGTCAGCCACCAATTGTGCAAGTTCTCCCACTTAAAAAGATGAGAGGCCTGTAATTTTCATCCTGGTACACTTCAACTATGAGAGACAGAATGGGGGGAAAGAATCCAGGAAATCACATTGTAGGATTTTTAATGAATTAATTGGTAAATTCCTCGGTAAAATAAGTATTTGGTCACCGACAAACAAACAAGATGTCTGGCTCTCACAGACCTGTAACTTCTTCTTTAAGAGCTTCCTCTGTCCTCCACTTGTTAACTGTATTAATGGCACCTGTTTGAACTCGTTATCAGTATACCTGTCCACAACCTCAAACAGTCACACTCCAAACTCCACTATGGCCAAGACCAAAGAGCTGTCAAAGGACACCAGAAACACAATGGTAGACCTGCACCAGGCTGGGAAGACTGCATCTGCAATAGGTAAGCAGCTTGATGTGAAGAAATCAACTGTGGGAGCAATTATTAGAAAATGGAAGACATACAAGACCACTGATAATCTCCCTCGATCTGGGGTTCCACGCAAGATCTCACCCCGTGGGGTCAAAATGATCACAAGAACGCTGAGCAAAGATCCCAGAACCACATGGGGGTACCGAGTCCATGACCTGCAGAGAGCTGGGACCAAAGTAACAAAGGCTACCATCAGTAACACACTACGCCGCCAGGGACTCAAGTCCTGCAGTGCCAGACGTGTCCCCCTGCTTAAGCCAGTACATGTCCAGGCCCGTCTGAAGTTTGCTAGAGAGCATTTAGATGACCCAGAAGAGGATTGGGAGAATGTCATATGGTCAGATGAAACCAAAATAGAACTTTTTGGTAAAAACTCAACTAGACGTGTTTGGAGGAGAAAGAATGCTGAGTTGCATCCAAAGAACACCATACCTACTGTGAAACATGGGGGTGGAAACATCATGCTTTGGGGCTGTTTTTCTGCAAAGGGACCAGGACGACTGATCCGTGTAAAGGAAAGAATGAATGGGGCCATGTATCGTGAGATTTTGAGTGACAACCTCCTTCCATCAGCAAGGGCATTGAAGATGAAACGTGGCTGGGTCTTTCAGCATCACAATGATCCCAAACACATCGCCCGGGCAACGAAGGAGTGGCTTCGTAAGAAGCATTTCAAGGTCCTGGAGTGGCCGAGCCAGTCTCCAGATCTCAAACCCATAGAAAATCTTTGGAGAGAGTTGAAAGTCCGTGTTGCCCAGCGACAGCCCCAAAACATCACTGCTCTAGAGGAGATCTGCATGGAGGAATGGGCCAACATACCAGCAACTGTGTGTGAAAACCTTGTGAAGACTTACAGAAAACGTTTGACCTCTGTCATTGCCAACAAAGGGTATATAACAAAGGATTGAGATGAACTTTTGTTATTGACCAAATACTTATTTTCCACCATCATTTGCAAATAAATTCTTTAAAAATGTGATTTTCTGGATTATTTTTTTCTCATTTTGTCTCTCATAGTTGAGGTATACCTAGGAGGAAAATTACAGGCCTCTCTCATCTTTTTAAGTGGGAGAACTTGCACAATTGGTGGCTGACTAAATACTTTTTTTGCCCCACTGTATAAGAAAAAACAAATGTTTAAAGATTATACTATTTTCACTACTACGGAGGGGCTGGTATTCAAAATGATCTCACTGGATTATATATGGTTGCATTCAATTGTGGTCTGATCTGACAACGATTTCCGATCCTAAAGATTTGGATTCAGTTTTGGTAATCCCTGCAATTGGGCATTTACATACATTCATCCCATACTTCATGTATGAGTCAGTAATATCAGTTATTATACATCTGTACTTATTCAAAGTAGTTGTCTACAAAGTCAAACTAATTAAGCATTTAGTCTTGCTGGGTAGATAATCTGCAGACAGCCTACACACAAACATCGGATCTGATAAGTAGTGACAATGAAGCCGATGATAGATTGGGCCTGTTTTAAAAGGGTTTATAAAATCGTCAATGAGCGAGAGAACAGTTGTTCCACGTGTTATCTACAATCACTCATATTTACCAGTAGTTTTAAAGCCAAAAGCTTCAAAAGATGTTCCTCCCTCCTTTCATGCAATTGCACATTGATTAATCCAGAAAGCAGAGGCTGTGAAAACAAAACATCTGCCAAAGGTCATAAAGTAAAAAGCGTGAAGAATTACATATCACTTTGTTCCAGTTCAATCATTTGTAGATCCTTGACTGTAGTTTTAAAGGTTTTACAGTGGACAGGACCCTTCATGTATGTGCATGCAAGCAAATGCTAAAAATGAAGCTGGCCAATGTTCCAAAGCTAGTGTTATTTTCACATCGGTGCGACACCACTTTGAGTGATTTTGACAGTAAAAATGACCCGCTAACGTTGGAACCTTCTCAAAAAGTCCATGAAACTTGACAATTCTTTTTTTATAGATACTTGAAAACCTTTATTTTTAATTTGGATCACCTCCCACACTGGGGACTCCATTAATGGCCATCACTGCCAGACAGTCTATTAGTGGAGAGTTTCTACAGTCCATTGGTTAGTCTTGCCTATCGTATACTCATCATTGAACCATGTTTCGTTGTCTCTACTCACTGTGTGTGTGTGTGTGTGTGTGTGTGTGGTGTGTGTGTGGTGTGTGTGTGTGTGTGTGTGTGTGTGTGTGTGTGTGTGTGTGGTGTGTGTGGTGTGTGTGTGTGTGTGTGTGTGTGTGGTGTGTGTGTGTGTGTGTGGTGTGTGTGTGTGTGTGTGTGTGTGTGTGTGTGGTGTGTGTGTGTGTGTGTGTGTGTGTGTGTGAAACGGAGCAGGGAAGATCAATAGACATGCAGACAGAACATGGTTTCTTATCCTGCTTTTGTGGTTGTAAATAGAACTTTCGGCCATCATTTCATTGTCTCCGTTGTAACAAACCTTTTTTTAATTACGGTGTTATTGATAGACTTGATTTGATAGATTTATTTGGGAGAATCAAACAGTGCCATGTAAAATCAGACATAAGCACACTCAAAGCAATTGTATCTTTATTTATTTCCATTTCTTGTGTTTTTTTTGCGAAGTTATTTTATTTAAATCAGCTATTTTTCTTTCCTTCTTCTATCCTGGTAAATGGTGGCCAGGGGGTTGTGAATGTTGAATGCTGTTCCTTATGCTTGTCAGCTTCAATCAGGTCGCCCTCGAGCAAGGCAGCAGATCCACGACTGCTCCGCCAGCCTCGCCCAGTGTGCAGTAGTTTATCTTCTGACAGGTTTCCATGCATTATCAACATGTTGGCTTGTCCTGGGGCCATGATAGAATCTCTAGGCACACAGTGTCTGCTTTTAAAAAATTCAAAAAGCATTAACCCCTAAATGGGTGGTGTGGCAGGTCAGGGAATGTAAGGTTCCATCTCTCAGCAAATATCTCTTTAGTGGGAAAATGCATGGGATCACTTCAGTTTTATATGAAAATAGAAGTGCTCCTTATTATAGTTTTTTGCTACTGAGCATCTGCATGTTCCCCGTCTTTCTCAAGGACTCCTGTTTTGTCTCAGCTGATTTAGTGCACGCAACTCCATCAGTTGTCAGTTAGCATCCTATATCTAGCAGCCACTGCGTATTTGACTCAGTGCGGCTAATAGGAGCATTTGTACGAGTGATCCTTGCTGATTGTAC